>NW_024040263.1:16361845-16378793 GCF_014851395.1 Micropterus salmoides | reverse complement strand
TCGTAAGCACCTGTTAGACAACAAATTAACTTGTTGACTGTAAAAACCAGGACAGCTTTATGCCTGTTTTTATGACAAGGGCTTGATTATAGGAGCTGGTATCTGTTCATTGCTATTCTGATACCAGAAGGCAGAGAGGTGGTTGGACGGTTAAAAAGGTATGGTGTTTATTGTCTGAGAATAGAGGAAAAGGGGGATGCCAACAATGGATGGATGGATTAGGTAGTGGAAGAAGCACTTGACGGCCAGAAGAAAAGACAAGGTGTTATCATTAAAAAAGAAAACTTAAAAACGCACCTATATGAACAGATTTCAATCTGTTTAGAATATTACTTTGTATATTTTACAAATTACTTTCATATTATAATTATTAATCAAACTATGGGTTTACAGGAAGTGTAGTCCTCCTTGCTCCCTTAATGCCCTTAAAAAAAAAAAGTAGATTTTTTTTCAAATTTTGCTGCTCAATTGGTGCTGCCTACCACCAACTTTACTGGCCATCTGATTGCTAAAACGGCTGATCAGTAAAACAGTTGTCAACTTCGCTTTTGACCTCTACAATAGCTGCAACGATTGTCTACATTTTAAAAGTTACTGTCGTGGCATTAGCTATAATGGGCAAAAGACGCATTAATTTCAATGTGACCTACAGGTGCTGGTCATATAATTAGAATATCATCAAAAAGTTGATTTATTTCAGTAATTCCATTCAAAAAGTGAAACTTGTATAATGTATACATTCATTCCACACAGACTGATATATTTCAAGTGTTCATTCCTTTTAATTTTTATGATTATAACTGACAACTAATGAAAACCCCAAAATCAGTATCTCAGAAAATTAGAATATTGTGAAAAGGTTCAATATTGAAGACACCTGGTGCCACACTCTAATTAGCTAATTAACTCAAAACACCTGCAAAGGTTTTTAAATGGTCTCTCAGTGTAGTTCTGTAGGCTACACAATCATGGGGAAGACTGCTGACTTGACAGCTGTCCAAAAGGCGACCATTGACACCTTGCACAAGGAGGAGACACAAAAGGTCATTGCTAAAGAGACTGGCTGTTCACAGAGCTCTGTGTCCAAGCACATTAATAGAGAGGCGAAGGGAAGGAAAAGATGTGGTAGAAAAAAGTGTACAAGCAATAGGGATAACTGCACCCTGGAGAGGATTGTGAAACAAAACCCATTCAAAAATGTGGGGGAGATTCACAAAGAGTAGACTGCAGCTGGAGTCAGTGCTTCAAGAACCACCACGCACAGACATATGCAAGACATGGGTTTCAGCTGACACATTCCTTGTGTCAAGCCACTCTTGAACAAGACACAGTGTCAGAAGCGTCTCGCCTGGACTAAAGACAAAAAGGACTGGACTGCTGCTGAGTGGTCCAAAGTTATGTTCTCTGATGAAAGTAAATTTTGCATTTCCTTTGGAAATCAAGGTCCCAGAGTCTGGAGGAAGAGAGGAGAGGCACAGAATCCACGTTGCTTGAAGTCCAGTGTAAAGTTTCCACAGTCAGTGATGGTTTGGGGTGCCATGTCATCTGCTGGTGTTGGTCCACTGTGTTTTCTGAGGTCCAAGGTCCACGCAGCCGTCTACCAGGAAGTTTTAGAGCACTTCATGCTTCCATGCTTATGACCAACTTTATGGAGATGCAGATTTCATTTTCCAACAGGACTTGGCACCTGCACACAGTGCCAAAGCTACCAGTACCTGGTTTAAGGACCATGGTATCCCTGTTTTTAACTGGCCAGCAAACTTGCCTGACCTTAACCCTATAGAAAATCTATGGGGTATTGTGAAGAGGAAGATGCGATACGCCAGACCCAACAATGTAGAAGAGCTGAAGGCCACTATCAGAGCAACCTGGGCTCTCATAACACCTGAGCAGTGCCACAGACTGATCGACTCCATGCCATGCTGCATTGCTGCAGTAATTCAGGAAAAAGAGCCCCAACTAAGTATTGAGTGCTGTACATGCTCATACTTTTCATGTTCATGTTAGTTGGCCAACATTTCTAAAAATCCTTTTTTTGTATTGGTCTTCAGTAATATTCTAATTTTTGGAGATACTGAATGTGGAGATTTTCATTAGTTGTCAACATATGAAATATATCAGTCTGTGTGTAATGAATTTCACTTTTTGAATGGAATTACTGAAATAAATCAACTTTTTGATGATATTGTATGTCACACTCTGCATTTCTGTCTCTGTTTTCCCCTACACTCGCTCTCTCTCTCCCTGCCTGTGTCTCATTAGCCTCATGTCTTTCACCTGTTTTGCTCCCGCCCTGCTCGTTAGTCCCTGTGTGTGTGTATATATACCTGGTGTTTCTGTCTTGTCTTGGTCGGGTCATTGTATGTTGTCACCCAGTGTTGCAGTTTGTCTCGTGTCGTCAGCCTTTTGGATTTCTGTTGGACAGCCGTTGTTTATTAAACCACTGAACCATACCTGCTCCGCTCTGTGTCCTGCTTTTGGGTCCTCCAACCTGCTCCACCCTGCTCCACACCACCGATCGTGACAGAATGACCCGACCAAATATGGACCCAGCAGACGCTAAAATGGAGAGGGAGAGGTTTCTGGACGTCTTGGCTGAATTGTGGACTATCTGGCAGTTTGCCTCAAGCCGCAAATCCCGGCAAGCCGCTCTCACCAGGGCCCACTGGGAGGCGGCCACAAAGCCATGGTTGCGGCGTCGGTTGCCAAGGTGGGCAAAAAGTTTTTTGAGCACCAGCACCCCTGCGGCTAGCCCCCAGCCTACTCCTGTTCCTCGTGCTCCGTCGGTGGTCCGACCGGCACCTGCTTCGCCGGTGGCCCAGCCGACTCCCGTTCCTCGTGCTTCGTCGGTGGTCCGACCGGCACCTGCTTCGCCGGTGGCCCAGCCGACTCCCGTTCCTCGTGCTTCGTCGGTGGTCCGACCGGCACCTGCTTCGCCGGTGGCCCAGCCGACTCCCGTTCCTTGTGCTCCGTCAGTGGTCCGACCGGCACCTGCTTCGCCGGTGGCCCAGCCGACTCCAGTTCCCTCGTCGGTGGTCCGACCGGCACCTGCTTCGCCGGTGGCCCAGCCGACTCCTGTTCCCTCGTCGGTGGTCCGACCGGCACCTGCTTCGCCGGTGGCCCAGCCGACTCCTGTTCCCTCGTCGGTAGTCCGACTGGCACCAGCTCCGTTGGTGGCCCAGCCGACTCCTGTTCCCTCGTCGGTGGTCCGACTGGCACCAGCTCCGTTGGTGGCCCAGCTGACTCCTGTTCCCTCGTCGGTGGTCCGACTGGCACCAGCTCCGTTGGTGGCCCAGCCGACTCCTGTTCCCTTGTTGGTGGTCCGACCGGCACCTGCTTCGTCGGTGTTCAGACCGACTCCAGCACCTCGTGTCCGGCCCATGGTCCTCAGCCCAGCTGCTCAGTCCGTGGACCTCAGCTCAGCTATCCAGTTGGTGGTCAGACCGACTCCAGCACCTCGTGTCCGGTCCATGGTCCCCAGCCCAGCTGTCCAGTCGGTGTTCAGACCGACTCCAGCTCCTCGTGTCCGTTCCATGGTCCCCAGCCCAGCTGTCCAGTCGGTGTTCAGACCGACTCCAGCTCCTCGTGTCCGTTCCATGGTCCCCAGCCCAGCTGTCCAGTCAGTGTTCAGACCGACTCCAGCTCCTCGTGTCCGATCCATGGTTCCCAGCCCAGCTGCTCAGTCCGTGGACCTCAGCTCAGCTGTCCAGTCGGTGGTCAGGCCGACTCCAGCTCCTCGTGTCCGGTCCATGGTCCCCAGCCCAGCTGTCCAGTCGGTGGTCAGGCCGACTCCAGCTCCTCGTGTCCGGTCCATGGTCCCCAGCCCAGCTGCCCAGTCGGTGGTCAGGCCGACTCCAGCTCCTCGTGTCCGGTCCATGGTCCCCAGCCCAGCTGCTCAGTCGGTGTTCAGACCGACTCCAGCTCCTCGTGTCCGGTCCATGGTCCCCAGCCCAGCTGCCCAGTCGGTGTTCAGACCGACTCCAGCTCCTCGTGTCCGGTCCATGGTCCTCAGCCCAGCTGTCTCGCCTGTCGTCCCCAGCCCAGCTGTCCAGTCGGTGTTCAGACCGACTCCAGCTCCTCGTGTCTGGTCCATGGTTCCAGCTGTCTCGCAGGTGGTCCTCAGCCCAGCTGCTCAGTCCGTGGACCTCAGCCCTGCTGCAGCTCCAGAGCACCAGAGCTTTGGGTGCCAACCTCCAGAGAGGTCTTCCCGTCGGCCTCCATTGGGTTTCCAGCCTCTTTGTTGGCCTTCCTGCCATCCCCCTGAACAGTCCGGCCTCCAGGGCCGTACTCCGGGACGGCCACCTGAACTCTGTGGACCCTCTGGTCCTCCCGCCCAGTTGGGTCGTCCTCCCAGACGACCTCCTGAACGTTGTTGCCTCCCTGTTCTGCCCGGCCTGTTGGTCATCCTCCGGGACGACCCCCTGAACTCTGTTGCCCACCTGGTCCGTTGGGTTATCCTCCAGGACGACCCCCTGAACTTTTGTTCCCCTCTGGCCGCCTTGGACGGCCTCCTGAACTGCCTTGCCCTGCCGGTAGTTGGCCCTTTGAGACTTTTGGTTTTGTTTTTCTGGCCCTCCACCTGGCCTCCCTCCGCCCACCCTGGGCCGGCTTGACCTGTTTGTGTTTTTTTTTGTTTGTGATGTTTCATTTTAGGACGTCAGGGGCCGTCCTTTTGAGGGAGGGGTACTGTCACACTCTGCATTTCTGTCTCTGTTTTCCCCTACACTCGCTCTCTCTCTCCCTGCCTGTGTCTCATTAGCCTCATGTCTTTCACCTGTGTTGCTCCCGCCCTGCTCGTTAGTCCCTGTGTGTGTATATATACCTGGTGTTTCTGTCTTGTCTTGGTCGGGTCATTGTATGTTGTCACCCAGTGTTGCAGTTTGTCTCGTGTCGTCAGCCTTTTGGATTTCTGTTGGACAGCCGTTGTTTATTAAACCACTGAACCATACCTGCTCCGCTCTGTGTCCTGCTTTTGGGTCCTCCAACCTGCTCCACCCTGCTCCACACCACCGATCGTGACATTGTAATTATATGACCAGCACCTGTATAACTAGCAAAGCTACAGCATAATCTTGGAAGGTCACAAGGCCAAGTAGTTTACTGCTGCTAATTTTATGTAAGGGGATTGAAATCTGTAGGAGATGAGTTTTAACAAATATGAAGCGTCCTGATCCTCATCATCTGTCAGCTGACCTGGCGACAGAAAGTGTACATGGTTGTTAATATCTGGCAGCCTGTGCAACATATCTGCTCTTAATTCAAACAACAAAATCACACATCTGCTATCTGCTAACCAACACAACTGTATGTTTGTGCCATGAAAAAAATAACGTAATATATAATATACGTATATATTATATCCAAAATCTCTCTTTCAGCTAGAAAGAGTCTTACATTACTTTACGAACCTGAGTTTGTTTTGTTCACAAACAGGATCTCTGTCACCTTCAACACCCGTTTTCTCTCCCTGTCTTATTTTTTACTTGAAATCCTATTTTTCATCTTGTGTTCGTTCCATTGTGACCTGGCTGCAGAAAAGGTTCAATACAAATAAACTCGGCTTGACTCTCTTTCAGTCCTTCCTGTCTCTCTTCACTCTCACTGAATGAATAGTAAACAGTTTGCATTACTGCATTTCAGACCATTAAAGCTGTTATCCATCATTGTCATTGTGTAATACACTTCTGACAATCAAACAGGAATGGAAAGGTGCCACAGAACTTGTAAATTAGTGTTCCTCACACCCTGGAGTGAAAAAATGTAAATAAATAAATAAATAAAATAAAGTTCCCTACATGTACCAGAATAATGTGTATGGTAGAGAAATGAGAGGAGGAATAACAGCTGAGGAGTGAGATGGGGGGGGGTGTTATTTTTATTTTTCACTTTAGAGGTGTGAATTAGTTGTGGAGGACGCTGTGGGAGGACAGTACAGCAGAGAGAGTGGGGTATGATGCAGTGGTTACCAAGCTATAATAGGCCCAGAGAGAATTAAGAAAAATATCTGATTGTTTTAGTTCACCTTGTTTACATTTATTCCTTTAAGTGACGCTTTTATCCAAAGCGACTTACAATTTATTTGTATGTCAGAAGTTGCACACAACTAGGGGTTAAGTGTCTTGTTCAGGGACACATTGGTGGATATATTACAGTGGGGAATTGAACCTGGGTCTCTCACACCAAAGGCATGTGTCTTATCCACTGCACCATCACCCCTTGTAGAAGCCGACCACAGCCTCACCAGTTATCTCCATTCAGGCCAGAAATGTATTTCTGCTTCAGGCAACAATAAAACCGGTGTAAAAGTGGAGTATAATGGTGATGAAAAATCCGTTGTGGGTACTCTACTTTCAAAGATAAAAAACCTCTGACGTAAGGTACTATGCAAGTCCTGGCGAACACACCAGACCGAGATGCTCTGGAGGTCTGCGGTATTACAACAGGGGTCTACAGAATCCATCTCAGCAGGTCACAACCTTTCAGATACTCCGTCAGTGCAAGGTGATATTACAGTAGAATGACAGCCTGGTACGTGTGACATGTGGGATCTCCCCTGGCGCACTGTAATTCAACAGGCTCATTGATATCAAAAACAAAATATGACACAGGTGTGAGGGCTGCTTACTGAGCGCCACATTCTGACCTTGATGCCAGGTAGTCGCTGACCTTGTGTCTGCTGGGCCTCGACATCGAATCTAAAGTTGGGTGATGGCGTTTCCTTACCTGGATATTTCAAGATGCATTATAATTTATGATTTATTTATGTAGTGAAATTGGAGGTTTGAATACAGGCATACATATGCTGTAAAATGTAGGTCACAGAAAGTTATTTTAAAACCAATACGATAGAAAACATTCCTGGAAATTCCTGAAATTGTGTTGAACGTAAATATGTGCTTTACTAATGTTTGTGGATTCAAAGATTTTTCCGTGTCAGCGGTTTAAAAAAAAAAAAAAGTGTAACTGCAAGTAAAATAGGATCGAGTCAGAAGCATTTTCACTGTGTATGAATTTTAATAAAATGACTTCCAGCAAACCAATTTTAGATTCATCTTCAGTAATAATTATGCTGTAAGAATGGCTTTGCATTCTCACAAATTCCTGTACTTTAGGGATAATATTGCGATGAAGACTATCCAAAAAAAATCTTGTCTAACTACAATGCTCTTCAATAATGCATCATAATTCACGTTACTTCGTTACCAAAGACCTTTTCTGTTTAAAAACTGCTTCAACCATGTGAAAAAGTCTAGTATCAGTGACACAGCACCACCTAGTGGGTCTATTAAGTAACACTTACAGTGTCATTCAGTTTATTTTTAAATCTTTTATTATTTTTTGCAAGTTTTCTAATTACATAAAAAGGAACCATAAGACTTTGAAAAAAAAAAAAAGATTTGAAACTAGGTACAACATATAAAGGAGCTTGATCCCATACATCCAGTAAGGAAATAAAAGATAAACAATACAACATGACTTACTACTGAAGTTATGAGTCATTTCAGGACCCAAATAGATACGGTCATCCAGCACTGAATCTCTTGTGTTTTTGAAAGATCGACTGATCAAATTCAGGGACTCGTGTTGACTTCCAAAAAGAATATCTTGTGTTTTAGAATTAAAGTCATTCATATATTTATATGGGGAAAAAAATAACAGTAACAATAACGCAGTACGCTAACAACCTTAAAAAAAACACAACCTTTAAGCATTTTAAGCCATGTGGCTAGTTATGACAGATACAAGTTATCGTTTAACGAGTACAAAGAGAATACACTACAGAAACCTCAGAGTGAACAAAAACTTGTTTTTTTCCAAGGGTGCCAACAAAAACCAACAAAAAAAACCCAGATCATCATAAGACCCTCCCATCTCCACTGAGCTTTTTCAGTTTAACAATCTTCATCATATCAAAACAGTCTCAAATGTACAGAAGATGATTTGCTTTCTGAAAAGGTCCTGAAGGCTTGTTACCTTTATGAGCTTCTCTGGCACTTCACGTTTCAAATGACAGATCAAAATTCAACACAGTAACACGAAAGGTAACAAATGATCTCTTCAGACAAAATGACAATTTCTTTCAGTGTACAAGAACTACACTTCTGTCAGATCCAGTGCGGCTGACACGGTGAAGCAGGAAAACGTGACACAGATTTAAAGTAAAACCAACTTGTAGTTTATCAGCCTGAAATGATGTAAATGTATTCTCAAAACAACATATCCAATTCTATTTCCAACTCCTGAGATGGACTGAGAAGCTTCGACTTACTGCACTGTTTATTTTTAACAGAAGGACTAAAAAAGGCTGGTGGATTGAGTGAGATAATTTTGTCTTTGGGCCGTGTTGTGGAAGGCTTTAAGCTACGCAGTGGAGGAGGAGGAGGCGGCGAGGAGGATGATGAAGAGCTCAAGACTATTAACCATGGGTGGTGTCATCCTCCACAAAGTCTTTGGCCTGCTCTGCTGTGATTACATCAATGTGACTCACCTAAAAACACGCACAAACACACACAGTTAATGACAATGGCATAATAAGATCAATGCCTTCATTTTAGCTACTCAGACTAAGCAGCTCATTTGTTATGAAACCTCAAAAACCCAAGAGGAAATATTTAGTTTTCACAAAGGCACCTCAGCAGAAAACAAGTCTGGTCTACAGGCTCAAATAATGGCAGCATCTTCCCTTAAACCAGGACATAAGGAAAGGATCATGACAAGTCGCCCCTCTCGATTCCCTGATGACAAACTTATTTTTGCTCTTTACATGGCCCAAGTCACAGAGGTACATTTGGTGTCGACATGAGTAGTAGGTATAAAAGATTTTGGAATCTGTGCAGTAAGTAGGCTTCAGCCGGGCTGCAACATATTCCTTAGGGCAAAAAAAGTGCCCGGTGACAACCTTTGTTTTTAACAGGAAACTGAAGTTGTTGCAGGAAGACGACGGTGGACGACGGTTCACTACCATTAAATTTTCCACATGCAAATCTTTAAGAGATTTTCCTGATATTATTTGCTGTACATGCACATGTTTAGATTAGCTTAAACTTGAAGGATCCCTGTGGACAAATCCTGCCCTTTGGCAGAACACTCACCTTGTTTCTGAATTTGACACCGTAGAACTTGTCAGCAGACTCAAGCAGCTCCGGCCTGAAGGTGGTTGTGATGAACTGGGCGTGGCCTGCCAGTTCGACGATCATGTCTGTAACAGACACACAATACAAAGAGGGCGATTATGACTTTCTTACTTTATGAGAATATTATGACTCATCATTCAATCTTTCAGCCTTAGCAAAGAATGGAAACCACATTTCACGTTAAGATCATTAGATTTTTTAAAAAATTTTAAATTTTTTATCCAATGCAACTCCACCACAAACTGCAGCCATGCATTTCAAATCTGTCTAACACAATGACCCCAACATTGATTATTCTGCATAAGGCCTGTGATAAAGACTAGCTGGCTGATTCCCTTTTCTTCCCTTTGTAAGAACTATATTTGTCAGCATACACAAACATTTCTTTAATGGAAATTTTTTTATTTATTTATTAGGATCTTGATCGGCACCAGCATAAGCATTGGCTTTTCTCACTGGGTCCATTCAACTGTATTAGGGCTGACCCCCAATATTCGAAGGTGCTCAACGTCTGATTTTACATAGAACTACCAGTTTTCTCCCAATAAGTTAATATACAGCCTATTACAATACACAATTCAACGTTTAATGCTGTAAATAAACATGTAAAAAGAATAAAACTTTCAATAAATCTTTTTAAAAGTGCGTAAATAAATCCAAAATTGTAACCTTGGGTCGTCATGCGCATGTGTAGGCGTAGTGTGTGTGTGGTGGGCGGAAGAGGAACGCTTACTGAAGAGACTGAGCCCCAGCTTCACTGGTGCTGTGCCGAGTTGTCCGCACCTCGCGGGACTTTCGGATAATTTATTACCGTTGATGAACCACAGAGAGAATATTTTATCGTTTTTAAATAGCCGGCTACTTGAAATAGACCTGCGAGGAACTGCGACGTGCATGTAGTTGTCGGCAGCCCGGCATGCACGTAAACTCACACAAGACTAGCGCGCGAGAGAGAGCGTGCGAGCGAAAAAAAAGGGTCTTCAAAAAGCCTCAGTTTAGCTGGAAAGTAAGTTGAATGAAAAGTCCTTAGTTGGGAACAGCCCTAAACCGTGTGTTCTTAATAAAATTCTGACTATTAAATGTATAAAAATACCTTTTACATTTTCTCCAAACCTGCAACAGGTTACAGGACCTTTTCTCACTCAAACACATCTTAAAATAAAAATGTGCTATGAGCTTTTCTGTACAAATTACATTAATTAAATAATTAAATCTAACTGAAAATTAATTGCAGTATAACAGCGCAGTGTTTCCCACAGAATGACTGTAACTGTGGTAAGGCGGTATATTTTATTTGAAAATATTTAAAAGAATACCTGACACTATTTCTAGTAGGTTATTTATTATCTCACTATTTTAATTCTTCTTAATTCTCCACCTTATTTAGTGTTTATTCTCAAACTATTTTTAGCTGCTAGCATTGTGTCTTCTTCACTCGTGGTGAAGAACTTTCACGCTGGCGACAGTCTGTGCCGCTGTGCGCAGGACGTGAAAGACTGTGCAGCGCAGCATTTGTGTAAATGTGACCGGCACAGGATCAGATATGACTGTGAATGGCCCCGGTCACGGCCGATTAAGCTGAAAACCAGCCGATTCCAGTCACCAGCTGGTTGATCGGTGCATTTCTAGTATAACCTGTGTAAAACTGTGCAGATGTTTTCATTTTTGTTACTACTCTGTGAAATAAATGTATGATTCACTTAATTCCCTCTCTACATTTATTTATAGTAGCACTTGTACCTGAGACTGCCTTTCTGTGCTGGGCGTCGAGGGCCTGGTCAATCTCATCAAACAGGTAGAAAGGAGCGGGGTCGCACTTTTGAATGGCAAATATCAGGGCCAGAGCCACCAGAGACTTCTGACCTCCAGACAGCTGCTGCATCTCTCTCATCTCACCCTGCTTCCCTGTGAACGACACCTACACGGGACAGGGGAGGTTGTGTATTAGACCCGAGGCATAAACACACAGAAAAATTTTCACATAACAGCTAATTATTATCAGAGTCTGTTTTGGGAGGACAGATGATCAGAATGTTTCTGTGCTGTTATGAAAGCTTTGATAACGATACAGATACATTCAGAGTGAAGAGAATCAGGTATTACTCATCTCACGACCAACTTCACCTTGGTTCTGCTTTGTGAGGATAGATCAGGGACCCAAGGATACATAGTCCAGAAATACACATTCACATGTTTCCAGACAAAAACATGGCAACACAAAACAACTCGATAGGAGGTACTTGTAATGTTTATCGTAGCTCAGTTTTGATGTGTGGATTATATAATGTGAATAATTCCAAGAAATTCATGTAGGTTGTTGCTCACTTAATGCATTTTTTGACTGATACAGTTATAGAAAATACTCTCCCTCTCTCTAAAAATAAACACCTTTGACTGATTGAGAAAATATATAATTAAAAAACCCTTAAGAAATGTAATGCTTCAACTACTGAAAAAAGCAGTCTCAGTGAAAAAGGCTATTGAAACTATTGAAAAAGACTCTTACCCTGATGCCAACTCCAGTGAACTGGTCCACTGAAGGGACACTGCTCTGTGAACCAGAGCCCCTCTCACTGTCTCCACCGCCCTCGCCCTCATCCTGAGACTGGCTGCCTTCAGCGTCACCCTTTTTCATCACCAATGTAGCTTTGCCGCCCGGAACCAGCTTCTGGAAAACCTCACTGAAGTTCTTTGACACCTGAGGGGGAGAAAATACGGCATAATAATAACAACAACAACAACAACAACAACTAATACAATCTTGCAGATTTGCAGCAACTATACTGCTGTATTTCCATGCCAGTAGTGTTTTAACAGTTCAAATCATCAAATCAATCAAGTACTTCAAATGTTTTAACATGTATTGATCTCTAGAAAGGCTGGTAGTGTGTAAAACACAAAGCAGTAGTTGCCACCAATGAGTTTACTTGTTATACCATTAACTGTGAGGCTAAAAATACTGTTTTAGTAGTACCTCTTAATGCTGAACACTATTGAAAGCTTCCCTATAAGACGCTGAAAACTGACAGCCACTAATTCTCTTTTGCACCGGTATGATATTGCCCAATTTTATCTCTATGGGCCATATTTTCAGGTTTCAGGCAAGGTATGAACCCTAAACATGTATCAAAAAATTTTACATGATTGCACAGACTTATGTCTCTTATGTCTGAGTGCCACTGATTTTTCTATTCCATATTTATATATTTCTACATTTCTATTCCAAATTTATATTTATATATTTCTACATTTACTTAAGTTGACTGTATTTTTGTCTACGTGTAGCACCTTATCACCACAGCAAATTCCTCGTATGTGTAAAACACTACTTGGCAATAAAGCTCCTTCTGATTGTGATTCTAATCCACAGGCCACAGCAAAAAAAACATGAAATAATTATTTGATTTATTACAGTGATGTCGATGGATGTATGTCTGGACTTTGAACAGGGTCTGGCGTGCCACGTACCTGTTTGAAGGTGAGTTGGATGGCCTCGTACTTGCGCAGCTCCAGGACATTCATGAGCTCCATGATGGATTTGTAGCCACGGTCCAACTCATCCTGACGCTTGATTAGCTTTTCCTTCTGCTCAGAGAAGTTGACAAACTGGTCCAGAGCTTTCTTGTTGACATGACTGTACTTCTTCAGCTCTGTGTTGCACTGCTCCAGTTTTCGGAACAACTGTTGGAGAGGGGGGGGGGGGGGGGGGGGGGGGGGGGGAAGAGGAGAGATGAAGTCGCCATTAGTTCTGTGTGAAGTCAGCTGTCATTATCTTTAAAGAGGTGGTATTATGCTCACTTTCAGGTTCAACATCTTAATTAGGGGTTGTACCAGAACAGGTTTACATGGTTTAATTTTCACAAAACACCATATTTTTCCTTATACTTCACATTGCTGCAGCTCCTCTTTTCACCTATGTGTTGTACGCTCCACTCTTGAGCTACAGAGTGATGCATCTTACTTGTACAAAATCTTTGTTGGGAGTTGCACATGCGCAGTTCCCAGGTAAGGACTACTAGCCAATCAGAAGCAGAGAAGGGCGGGGCGTAACAAACAAGGTAGTGTGATCCAAATCAAAGCCGCTTCAGACTGAGACCGTAACCTAGCAGATGGTATAAGTTACTCACAAGTCCACAACCACACAACATTATTGTTCCACATCTTACCATCAGGACTAAATGTTGAACTGTTGCTGGTGTTCTGACGATCTATGCTGCCTTGCCGAAAAATGCTACCATAGCGCAAATTGATACTCGACTCTACTTGGTCCTGCTCCGTTTTCCATTGCAGATAATACCCAGAGATAGTACGTAGCTTGTCGTCAAAGCGACGCCACATATACAATTGCCGCGACGTAATGTTCAATACGACACACACACCAGCGATCCACACAGCTTTCTCTTTTTTAAGTTAAAACGTTTCAACATTCCTCAGAATGTAAAGACAGATAAGCGGTATGAAAACCTTCCAGCTGCGTTTTCTTCTGCTGTTGTTGCTGCAGCGGTCTGTGTGTGTGACGGCGGGAGCAGAGGGCTCTGTGAGCGGGCGGCTGGCCGGCCATCACATGCTCCTCCCGCGGCTTGGCACAGGCTTCCCCCGCCGCCACTAGGAGCTCCTCAACTCCGAAAATATTCAAGCAAATTTTTGTTCCACCATCACTTCTCGTAAAACTGTCAATATTTGAAATCTACACAGCTACTTTCTCACCTCAGAACTTCTCAGAAGTGGATTTAGAGATGAAATTACATATGGAAACTGTAAAATATAAAACTTTATGTTGCTGGCCTCTGTCTGGTGCACATGCAATGATGATGCAGTGAATAGTGTATATTCTCTCTGACCAATCAGCAGTCTGTCCTGTTTTCTTGTTACATTTTAGTATCCCTCAGTTGGCTTGGAACCTGGAGGGAGGTGAGGTGATACAAAAAAGTACCTGGAAGCAGGTACAACATTTCTACAATGGAAAACCAAACAAAGGCGAGTGGAGCCAAAGGGCCTCCGTTCAGACTAGCTTGGTTTGAGGGCATGCCTGACCCCGCTAGCTGTTTGGCAAGCTTTATGACGCGTTTTCATTGTGAGGTCACAAGTAAAGGGAGTGAAGGGCTGGACTACAAACGAGCTGTTTTCAAGCGGTTCAGAGCAGAGCTTTCTGTGGGAGATGGGAACTCCCTTTGGGCTGGACTTTGGGCTTTTTCACTTTGCAAACCTGTTACATGCACAAAAAAAAGAGATAACTCAATGAAGGAGATGGGGAAAAGCCAAAAAGCATAATACCACCTCTTATCAGAACACGCTTGTTTTCAGAGCCTCGTCTATAATGTGGATTTTAAGTTCTTTAAATTTTATTTATTCCATTCTTATCCATATTAGTCATTTTTAAATGTTGCTCTACATCGTGTGTTCATTTTTATTTATCCTGGTAGAGGAGAGTTTTTAAGATCCACTATAAATTATAACTATGATCATAATCAGTGTTTCCCATACATCGATTTGTTTGTGGCGCCACATTATCAACGCAGACTGCCACATAATGATTTTCATTTTTTTTATATTTAAAATGGGCAAAAATCATATTCGACTGCAGAGCTGCACAAGCTCCTCTTGCAAACACATTGACAATGGTTGCTGCGCAAATCTTGCACGCACACACACACACACACACACACACACACCTCTAAACAAAAACTTCTGAAATCTCTCAATTTTGCATTTTTGCTTTTGTAATAACTGCACTTCCATAAAATTTATCAAATTGGATATGATTATTTTCAGATAATTTTTCCCCTAACATATGCAAAACTCCTGTGTCATCGTCTTGACAGAAAGTTAGCTGCAACCTGTCAGTGTCAGAGTGTACACTGATTCCACTTGTTGACAAACAGGGACATAAATTCGAATGCATTATGCATTTCAGAAAAGGTCTCTAAAAGTGCTTTGCCAGGTTCTATTCATATCTTTAGATGACATGACCTGATTAATTAAGAACCAGCTTAGTCTGGCTCAGCAGTGACATGCACTCTACAAACTCTCAAACTATTAATTCATCCAATCTGAATCACTAATGACCGAGGGAACATGAGCAGGTGTCATTATTACTTGGCCCTTTCATCCACTTCTGCAATCAATGGCACCATTTTGCCACCGAGCAGTGTCCTCGGGAGAAAGATTAACTATGTGGAGTGTTTATGAAAAAGTGTAAGGCTATTTTCAGCAATGTCAAGCAGGGGAGAGGACACACACACACACTGCACATGCTCAGACACTTACAAAAGATGCAACCAAGTCCACTCAGTCGGATTCTTTTTCAGCCAGCTGCCTCTGGGAGACAGACCACTAGATAGTGTCTGAGTCACTGGTGAGTAGGTGGGATATGACGGTCTCAGACCTTAATCCTTTGGAGACCTGTGTGTGTGTGTGTGTGTGTGTGTGTGTGTGCGCGCGTCTCTCTCTCTTTCTCTATATATAAGCACACTCTTAAGTTTGACTCAGGTAGTAAGATAAGCTGCACAGAAGAAATGGCCTTCAGTCGACCTACTTAGTTATTGTTGGTGCTGCTGTTATGTCTTGGGTGTCAGTGACAAGTCAAACAGACGCACAACAACGCCACGTGGATGCTAATGCTGCTCTGTGTCAGCTGGATGTGTAAATGTTTGCCAACACATTCACCAAAACAACTTTATAAAGGTGATGATATATCAATGTTGTGTTTACAGCTTTCTTGTAATCATTCCCCCTGTTCATATTAATCCTGAAGAGATCTGTTCTCTAATCAGTTTTAATGGGAAATTTGTACTAAAAAGAGATCCACTTGATTTGTCTAACGTTACACTGCTGAAGCCTCATTAACTACAGATAAACTACAAACCATCATGTATCGTCATTAAGCTGTGTGTGTGTGTACCTGTTTGAGTGTGAGGGTCTGGTACTTCTCAAAGGCCTCCTGAGGCAGCGAGCCGAGCTCTCTGATCTTCTTCATGCACTCCTCTTTCTTTTTGAGCAGCATGCCCTGCCTGTTGGTCATCTTCTCCAGCTCCTTGGTGTCGTGGTTAATGGCGTCATTCTGCTCCTTCTCAATGTTCTTCCAGCGCTCCATGCTCTTATGTGGTCCTTGATCTCCCCCTCTGTCTTATCAACCAGAGCATCCAGATCTGGGGAAGACATTGGAGGACATGGTAAGGGCGGTGCAGTAGAAATTATGCGTTTCATCCAGATGAGACATTACTGCTTACACATCAAGACCCTGGCTCTGAAAAGGATAAATATTCTGTCACAGGCTGGTTTCTCAGGTTTAAAAGTTAAGCCCTGTGTATGAGTTTCATCTTCATCCCGCAGCCACAATGACTCCATTTAGCTTTACATCCTTCAACAACAACCTACTAATGTGGAGGCTATTTAACCACTCTGTTAAACCACTTTGTAACGGACTTCCCCCATACAGGGGACGTAATCGATGTTCGCTGTTCAAGCCGTTTTCCGTCCAAAAACAGCGGTCCTTTGTGTAAACAGAGACCGTCTGGCAGGCCGCCATCTGGTGAGTTTTGTTTCTGCCGTCAGATTAAAGTAGAGAAGAAGAGTTTGCTATGGCGAAGGCGGTCTTTATTGGCCTCGCTGGTGACCCGTAGGAGCTACACAGACATCAATCGATTCGTCTCTTCAATACGAAGAGAAAGAGCCCACAGTCCTGTAGATGTTCTGTTCTCAAGCTATCGCCTGTAAGCATGGGGAGTGCTTTTGGTCATATATAGACTGTTTTTAATCAATCAAAAAAATCAATGTTTTGGAAGCTTTCTGTTATTTGGAATGTGGTTGTATGG
>NW_024040263.1:16344602-16361345 GCF_014851395.1 Micropterus salmoides | reverse complement strand
TGCAGCTCTTTCTCCTTCACATCTCTATCATCATCATCATCCAGCGACCTCGGTGATGCACCGCCACTCTCTGGGCAGCTCTGGTAGGAATCAGGAAGACAGATTGAGCACCGTTAAAAAGTTTCTTGAAATGCACTAGTATGGTGCTATCATAACAAACAGGCGATATCAAACAAGTCGATGTGACTGAACCTTCTTGATCAGAGGGACAAGGATCTCAGCCACGTCGCTGAAGCGGTCCTCGTTGCTGCTGTGAAGCACGTCTCCAGCGCAGCGCAGAGCAGCCATTTTGTACACCAGACTTTCCTTACGACATTCCTTCAACACAACCTCCAGCACCTCAGAGATGGTGGGTTGGCCTGCGCAAGGCTTCTGCAGCTCCGCACTAAAAGCCAGAGGAATAATGGAAGCCACAAAGTATAAAAAAAACCCCTGTAAATTAACGTTGATGGAGCAAAAAAGTTCTTCAAAGAGTCTCACCTGCACTTGGACACTACTGATCCAATAGCTTTCAATAGCTCCTCCTGAAACAAAAATAAATAAATATAAAGCCAAAACAATTTCTTTGTTGTGTTTTTGCCACTCTTTTGTATAATCAGTCGCTACCTTGCCAGCCCATGTTCGTCCAGACAGTCCCTGCATTAAAGCCGTTAGCACCATGCCAAGGTGTGGCGCAACCAATGAGCCTGTCTGTTCCTTGGCAACAGTCGCCATGGCAGCTGCACCCTGAGCTTTCATCTTCCAGGACTGGGACTGCAGTGCCTTCTGGGTGATAGCGATCAGCTCTGTCATGTAGAGTCGGATGCCTCCAAAGCTTCCTAGAATGGAAGTAATTGTTCAAAGAAAAAAGGTTAAAATACTAGTGTGTGACGAGAGACAAGACGAAAACACGAGATTGGGTTCACGAGATCGAGACAAGACAAGAGTTTAACACTATACTTTAAGACTACAGAAATCTTCAGTGCTAAATTATGTGAACATTTTGAGCATTAAACAGTTAATTTGCTGCATTCTGGTGACTTTTTATGCACCGATACATGGTGGAAAGATTTTATTTATGTAAAGGGAAACAAAATTCAGGTGGCAGGTGACAAGTCAAAATCTAAAAATATAACTGAATATAATGCAGTGCAGCTCTCAGGCATTCTGTGTTGCTTTCAGATATGTTTCTCCTGTAGATCAACCTTTCTCATTTACTATCAGTCGTGATTTAGTCTTCCCTCCTCTTCTGTGTCTTTTGTTTGGTGCAGTAACCTCTTTAAATGTGCACGACACCTGTTCACCTCAATGATAAATTAATTCATTTTGATTCAGTTATAAACTCCTGGACTTTCATAGCTCCTGTGTTTCAGCAGGTTTTCTGCTCATGTTCAAAACTTTCTGCACATTCAGAATCTCTCCCAAATCTGTGTTCTCTGACATGTCCAGAAAAAAGTTGTAATATTACGAAAATGAATGAGAATTCATAATATGCCCTATACTGTGCTGTGCATTACGTTATTGCTCCACTAGTTATAATCCCTTCAGACCATTTGATCGACACGGTTTGGGACTGCATGTCGCATGTGAAACCGCAACTAACTGAGAGACTTCTGATCAAGCAGAAATCTCACCACAAATCCACACGTTTACTTCAGGAGCTCCTATAAAGTGCAGCTCTTTATGAGTAAATCCCTTTTTATTACTGTATACTGTAAGAGTATTTCTCACCTGGGACATTGTCCTGCCACACCTCCGCCCACAGCGTGGCGTCATGGCTCTCTCCTTTCTCCTCATCAGGACCTGGCGCCTGATGCATACCTAGGAAAGCCAGTGGCAGAGCCACTCCTGCATGGGCCTTGAGCACATCAGGACTATAGTGGCTGATGGCATGCACAGTCAACGCACATGATGACTTGTACACCGGCTCTGGGAGTAGAAGAGAAATTAGGAAATGGAAAGAGTAGAAGAGAACACAGACCGTGAATTTAGTTTAATGCACATTAGTAACAGACTGATTAATCGGTTGGCCGATTAGGACAAAAATGTCTGCGGGCACATCTTCAGGCAGCTTTGTCAGTGTGGCTGCTGTGGAATGACATTAGCGCTCCACCCGGTAACATTTGGTAAGGTGGTGAAAAAGTTTGTTTTTAACCCAAAATTTTCTCTGTGACCACCAGCAAATATAACCGAACGCCATTACTAGCTAGCATTAAAGCAGTAGTTGTAAATTATGTCATACACTAATATTAGGTTATCTTGGCTAAATTGTTGAGTGTCTATGTGATCAAATATCATCATCATGATCCCGTGATACCCAGGTATCCAGGAAATGAGTGAAACTAAGCAAATTAACTAACAGGGTGTGAAGAGGTGCCTTTGTCTAAGCTTTGTTTGAGCGAAGGCCCACAGTCTCCGACTTTGAAAACCCCTGCTGTACAGAATAATGCAGTTGAATGACATCACTTCTGGCAAACTGTACCCCACTACCCTTTAAACACCAGCAACGCACTGAAATCTACACATAGCCCAATGTCTTTTTCTGTTTTATTACGTAAAAAATGTGTATTAGATTATACTCTGCATGGAATAACAGAATTATACATGACTTTTCTTGTTTTTATGTCAGCCATCAGACACCCTACTACTCTCTAAATATGGGCATCTGCAACTGAAAAACCCAAATTGGTCGACCACTAATGAACATACACAATTATTATATTGAAGAAAAACTGCAGACTTGTCTTACCTTCTTTCTCCAAGTACCAGCTGTTGAGCTTCAGTAGTAGTTTCTCTACACTACTGTCTTTTGCTGTCTGATGGGGAAAAACAACAACAACCCATGCTTACTGAGTCACTTAGAACAAACTATGGTGTAATTAATGTAATATGACTGCTTCTGAGACAGATCTGGTGCTCACCCTGACTAGGTGTCCCAAAGCAAAGGCAAATTGTTTCTGTACTACAGTGCTTCTATCATGGATGCCATTCAGCAGGGCACTCATCAGTTTACCTGGAAACACCAAAACATTTTTGTTGTTGGTTCACTTGCAACAAACGGTACATTGAACATGTTACAGGAACAGACTGAGCACACTTGTGCTTTACCTGAGTATGGGGTGAGATCCTGGGGGCACTGCACTGTGAGTGAAACAATTACACTAGCGCAGCCACCCTACGTCGAGAAAAGAGACAAACATAAATAAGCTGACTCGATACAAACAAGTAACAGGTGGATTTAAAAGATAATCAATGCGTTTACAATAAATCTAAGAATTAGAGACTACAGAAGTGTGCGCCTACCTTGGTGCCCAAGCCTACTCCACTCTTGAGCAGCTCACAGAGCCTGGGAACCAGCTCTCCCAGCACAGAAACATCGAGGTGCTGCAAACACTGAGCACAGGGATAACAAAGACAGACCCTTAAAAAAACGATCTCACTGGCTTTTGTCATGTTTTGTCAAGCAGAAACAACACTTTCTTTCCTCTGACACCTAGAAACTGGGTCTAAAACCCCAAAAATGGGAATGAACAGTAATTATGATGTTTTCTTTTACCATGTTAATGGTCTCCATCATTGGAGAGGACTTGGCAGCGCTCAGCCTGGCAGCATCCATGGCACTCTAGAGAGCCAGAAAGAACACAATTCATGACAATGTGGACTCCAACCTGTGATAAAACCTACAGATTTAGGTTACCAGTCTTGCGGAGGATTGAGAAGACGGCTGAGGTTACCTTTTCCTGCTCTGTGGCTCTGAGACTGAGGTAGTTGAGGACCTGTGGCTCCAGGGTGCTGAGGGCCTCCAGCAGGGCCGGGATCAACCTGGAAGCATGAGGCTTTAGTCGGGCACCGGCTGTCTTGCTAATCTTCACCAGGGTCTGGATACTGGTTGGAAATAAAATTGATTGGTTGAGAGAGAGAACAAGGAAAACAATGCTATGGTACAAAATTACAACCCGGTAATGTAAACAAAAAAACCATACTGTTCAACATCGTTACATATTAGAAAACTGAAATGGTAAATTCTCATTTCCATGGTAAGTTTAATGACCAAGGGTTAAATTTGACTCAATAAAACAAAGAAATTGTCAAGTCAGCACCAATACCAACAAACACATTGCCTGTTTACAACTTTATCTGTGCAGGATCATAGGTAGGCAAACTGTACATTGCTGAACATCTGGTTTCATTTTGAGAGCAGTGTTTCCCCTATATGCATTCAGGAGCGGAGGTGTGCAGCTGCTAAAATTTCCCAACATCATTAAACTATGCGCTTACAAATATTTTCACACTGTGCGAGCACGGCAACACTCAATGCTTCGCTAGCCTCCTCTCATCGTTCTATACAAAACATCTACATGACAGATGAGGAATTGGGAGGTGCGTAGCGATTGTTTTTGTCCGAGCGGCAGAAAGTGACGGTGAATGCGAGCAGAGGAAAATATTCTGGCAGTAAATGTACTGTGTCAAGACCAAGAAAAGTCTGTCTGTTGTTTCCCCAACTGCTGGAAAAGCGAAGCCTGTTCACGCTAGCTAACATCTCCCCTCCCCTTCAGGCTGCTTTCCTGAGCTGAGCAGGAAAGCTTCTACAGTAGGCTGCGTCTTTAGCTGCTAGGTAACTTAACATTAGCTCAATAGAAAGTAACTGGTAGCTGTATTTTTTACTTCCTACTTCTCCAATGTTGAGAACATCAGTTACAATCTGAGAGTAAACTGGTGTAGCCTACAGCTCTGTCCTGTACAGACTGATACAATTATTTTTCAGTTTTCATATGAGAAAGGAAAAGGATGGAGGTGACTGGAGGAGCCCCCAAACCCCCCACATGCCCCACTCCCCCGATCACGACCACCACCAAAACATTAAGCTAAAGCTCACATTAAAATGGGAAAACACTGACATTTTAAGATATTCTAATGTGCAGCGCATGCTCATGGACACAAGAGCAATATTGCTGAGACATGTTGTGTTGGGGTTTTATATTCAGACAAAAATTTTACTTCACCTCCGCTGCTACAACTCCATCCTAGGGGAAACACTGGAGACTCAAGAGTGTTATGCTCCAAAAGACATTACTTAGTTTTGTATTTGACTGACAGACATACAATATCTTCAGAGCAAGGTCACACAGACCACACTGATGGAGGGAGATGCTACCTTAGTGAGCGGACCTCTGAGACATTGCTAACGATGCCTTTTTCCAGCAGGGTAGGTAACAGGACCGCCACAGTTCTCTGGGCTGCAGAGCCTGTAGACTCACACATACGAGTACACACCTGGACAGAGAAAGAGAGAGACACACACACACAGATGCTTGGACGTGCATGTGTACACACAAACAAAGACACACACGTGGGCCAATACTGTGACAAACAACTTTACCTTACTCAGTGTCTTCAGTGTTAGGTCAGCAGCTTTCCTCACAGATTCCTGAAATGTAAAATGACACAGAATATCAGAATCACGTGACTAAATAATGAAAGAAATCTAAACTGAATCTCTACTTGTAATGTGTCATCTAGTCAGTTACAAACAACAACAACTATTAAAAAAATACCATCTGTTGCTCTTGGGAATAAAATAAAATGATAAATAAAATGAAAGTTTTCTGCTCACCTTGATGTCATCAAGGACTCTGAACAGTGTCTCCCAAATTTCTGCCAGGTGATCAATGAGGTCATCAGCTTGGCGGCCGCGAATCAGGTCACTTAGAGCCAGGCAGCTGGAGGGAAAGTCAATTCATCAAAAACAGATTGTTACATTACAGCATAGGCTTCTAGCTCACATTCATCTTCAGAACAAGTTGCAAGGAGTGTAACAGAAGAATGAACTAAATTACTAGACTACCATAATTACAATGCGTTTACTATAATTCCAACAATCAGGTTCATTACAATGTTCCTGAGGCCAGATGAGAAAGGTATAAGAAA
This sequence comes from Micropterus salmoides, assembly GCF_014851395.1. Lineage (NCBI taxonomy): Eukaryota > Metazoa > Chordata > Actinopteri > Centrarchiformes > Centrarchidae > Micropterus > Micropterus salmoides. Next base: position 16,355,438 of record NW_024040263.1, on the reverse strand, counting down.
AAACCCTTAAGCGATATTAAGATAAAAAGTCAAAAGTGGTTTTGTGACATTATACCTGAGGGGAAAAAATCCCAGACAAACCTACGGCAAAATATGAGCATCTCTTTAAAATACTTTTGGCTGCCATCGCCTCCAACCACGTACAACTGGTCTGCAACTGTCAGTTAAATAAACAGCATGAAGCAACTGATCTTTACTTTAACACTATAATATCAATATGTAAAATACTGCAAAAATGGCTATATACTGTATATGTGCCTTTAAAATTTAACTCTTTGCATATTAGGCCATGTACAAATATGTATTGCCATTTCACTCAAGTTTGCAAAAGAAAACAAAAAACACTAAGAACAGACTATATACATTTTGTACCCAATCACTTATAAGGCTAAATAAATAGATCAAAGGAAACAAGAAAACAATATTAGTCTTTATAATCTAACTTTTTTGTAGATTATAAAGACATATACAGTCTTGCTACTGTACCTGGACTCGCGCACTCTCCAGGTGTTACTGGTCAAGTTGGAAATTACATCCTGCAGGATCTCGTTAAGATACTTATCCACCTGAAACACACAACCATGCTCACATTACTCCTGATGACATCCATCGCTACAATATTTGTATTTTAGTCTTCGACCACTCAAAGCGCTTTTACACTACATCTGCATTCACATTCATACATTCATTCACTGAGCCTAAGTGCTCTGACAGAAACTAACATTCACACACATTCATACACTGGTGGAACAGCCACCAGAGGCAATTCGGGGTTCAGTATCTTGCCGAAGGACACTTCAACATGCAGCCTGGAGGAGCCAGGGATTGAACCGCCGATTAACGGGCAACCCACTCTACCTACTGAGCCACAACCGCCCCTTAGTACTTGGTACATGCATGAGGATGTTTTTTTTGTCCGCGCACACACACACACACACACACACACACACGACTCAGTTCCTACCAGGGTCTTATCCGTGACCAAGGCATCCCAAATGCTGGTCATAGCCTGGCGAATGCTCAGGTTGGGGTCGAACTGGTAGCGGTACAGACGGGGCACAAGCTGGGGCAGGAATGGAGCCAGCTGCTCCCCGGCTTTGGCTGCGATCATGTGGAAACCAAAAGCTGCTCCCTGAAAGGAGGAGAGGTCAGGTGGAAGGAGACAGCACCATATAGTAGGACAAGGGGCAGATTTAATGGATGGGATAGAGGGTGCACGAGCAGCATACCTTGCGGGAGTTCCACATGGCATGATGATTGGCCAGGTTCATGAACTTGTAGACGAGATCTGGTTGGTTCAGGTCGCTGGCCAATGAGCAGAGCTCCTTGTATGTGGTCAGGCCGTGACTGTCAGGAGCCATCAATGCATGAGGGAGGAGAAGAAGGTGGTCAATTGGCACAAAGAGAACCCACGCAAATAGAAATTTTTAGCATTTACATTACATTTGAACAACAAATGACTAGTAGTTGTGACATGTGACTTACCCATCAGGTGTTTTCCCCAAACCTTCTCCTTGGAACACCTCGGTATCTTCTGAAACAGCATGTTTCACTCTGTTTGCAAAGATACAATATAATAAACTTAATTTATACAGCACTTTTATCAAAGTTATAAAGCGCTTTACATGGTAAAACCACAAGCAAAAACAATTCAGGACTGCAACGAAATAAATTCAGGCAACGGCAACACTACAAAATAAAATGAAAATAAAATAGCCACAAGTAAGATAAAAATTTAAAAGCAGAACATTTAAATCAACAAGGCATAAAATAATATCTTCATACACTGAAAATGTTATTTCTCCTTCCCTGCAGCAAGGACACTACAATACATTACTACCTCCTGTGATTCTCTGTCGTTTAATTCCTGCCTCCTTTACTCTACCATCGGCTCACCTTTTTCCAGTCATGAGTGTTTCCACCAGAGTGGACACAAGTTGCTGCTGGTCACCCTCTCCTCCCATCTCATAGACAAGGCCCAGGCCTTTAGATGCCACATCCTGACTCAAATCTGAATGAAAAAAGAAAAAAGCACAATGAATGGTGACTTGGGAAGGAAACAGAGCAAAGAGTGGTGGCTGCTTTTTTTGTAATGTTGCACAGGTACATTTGAAGTAATGAGCAGCTCAATCTAACAGTCGGGTTAGACAGAACGCTCTTCTTACCATCAGGGTCTGAGAGAACAGAGATAAACGCCACCTGAATCTCCTTCAAATGGGACTGTAGGAGTAAAGGCAGAAGAAGAACATTATTTGTATTACAACTGCAAAAGTGATATGACATGAGTTCAAAATAAAATGAAGCAGCACTAATTCTCTTTGTCATGAAGAGGGAAAAAAGCCTTATTTCCTACAGCTAAAGGTCATTAATAAATACAGAGAACACATTTGGTGAGAATTGTGAGGGATGTGTGAAAAGCGCCGGATACTTTGAAAATAAAAAGACTTGGTGTGCAAAGGTCTTAACTCTAAATCAGAACACCCAAAACAAGGGAAAGAATCAAGATCTGATAATCCCAAAAGCTAAAACTTGTCTTTACTCCGGCAACCATATGAGGCCAGCTGAGGCCTTTAACGGTTACTGTTTAAGTGATCACTCTCCTGAGTCCCTCCTTAGATTCAGAGGTTGTACAGTACACTCACCGTGATTTCCTTGTGTTGGCTGAGTTTCTTGACCAGGGACAACAGCCATATGCAGGCTGCCTGTCGGACATGGGGGTTCTGGCTGGGTATATACCTGGACAAGATGGAGTTGAGGACCCAAGGAACCACATCGTTGTTTTTCACATCTGGAAGGGAAAGGAAGAGAGTGGAAATGTTAGAACAAAAATTTATATTTCTAGTTTTGTTGAGGGAGCATTTAAGGTTTAGATAAAAAGGACTATTGCAGGTAAACATATACTCACATATCTGATTACTAGCAATGCAGAGCTGCTAGACAGAAAATATGTCTTTCACAGCTGAAAGTACTTACTGTGTGGCGGGCTGTACTGGTCCTCAGTGCAGGTCCATGGGTCTCTGGCAGCACCAGAGCTGGTGCCTATTGCGGCGCTGGTTATAGCCTCTCCAACTGTAAACTGCAGCTCCACCTGCTTGGCCTTAAGAGAGAAAGAAGGGAAAATGTGATGGAGTTTCTATGAGCCCTCCAACAGTTTCACCGATCACCGTCAATGATCGAAGATCATACAGTCTTGATTGTGACAGAAAAAAATCCCAATTTCTACTAAAAAAAGACTGCATTTGTTTTTTCTCAATCAGAAAACATTAAGTCACAGACAAAATACATTTTACAACTCAAACTTTTACTACAGCAATCAAGTCGCTAGTGCCTACCAATATTAATGCTTCTAAACAATCTGTTAGTTCTAACTGTTTCTGTTGTCTTTGTAAAGCCCTGCATTGCAATTGATAATGCTACTGTAAGACAGTATGTTTCATACCTCTACAGAGTCCATGAGACCCTGCAGCAGCTTCTTCTGGTGAGGGAAGTCTCCATCTCCCACAGGTAGGTAACCCAAGGTCTGGATTGATCGCTCCTTCATCTGGACCACGTACATGGACAGACAGACAGACACAAACAAGATAATTAAGTTAAAAGGACAATATGAGCCACAGATCTGTTAGCTTAATATCTGATGTATCATTAATGCAAACAGTATGAATATAGTATGGACACATAGGGCTGTGCGATATGATTAAAATCTCATATCCTGATATAGGTCATTTCAAATCAAGCATCTGGACAGAACAGTAACTCATGATATTTCTTATGTTTTTAGTAGCTTGATTTTTATTTAAGCGTTTTAATTATAGCCTACTTCATTCTCCACCTTATTTAACTTTCCTCACTTATTGAATCTGCCTTCTTTTCCTTCAGTTCTCTTTTCCCCACACTCACAGACCTAACGTACCTCTGCTGCAAACATGTCAGCGTTCTCCGCTTCTTTCCATCTCTCTCCCCATGTATCTCTGTTCCAGTGACTTTCTCTATCAGTAGTAGGCTACGTTATTTACATTTATTCATTTAGCTGACGCTTTTATCCAAAGCGACTTACAATTACTATATACAGTGAGGAAAATAAGTATTTGAACACCCTGCTATTTTGCAAGTTCTCCCACATAGAAATCATGGAGGGGTCTGAAATTGTCATCGTAGGTGCATGTCCACTGTGAGAGACATAATCTAAAAAAAGCCTCGACCCATCTTCAATGCTCTAACTGAGGGAAGGAGGTTGTTCCCCAAAATCTCGCAATACATGGCCCCGGTCATCCTCTCCTTAATACAGTGCAGTCGCCCTGTCCCATGTGCAGAAAAACACCCCCAAAGCATGATGCTCCCACCCCCATGCTTCACAGTAGGGATGGTGTTCTTGGGATGGTACTCATCATTCTTCTTCCTCCAAACACGGTTAGTGGAATTATGACCAAAAAGTTCTATTTTGGTCTCATCTGACCACATGACTTTCTCCCATGACTCCTCTGGATCATCCAAATGGTCATTGGCAAACTGAAGACGGGCCTTGACATGTGCTGGTTTAAGCAGGGGAACCTTCCGTGCCATGCATGATTTCAAACCATGACGTCTTAGTGTATTACCAACAGTAACCTTGGAAACGGTGGTCCCAGCTCTTTTCAGGTCATTGACCAGCTCCTCCCGTGCAGTTCTGGGCTGATTTCTCACCTTTCTTAGGATCATTGAGACCCCACGAGGTGAGATCTTGCATGGAGCCCCAGTCCGAGGGAGATTGACAGTCATGTTTAGCTTCTTCCATTTTCTAATGATTGCTCCAACAGTGGACCTTTTTTCACCAAGCTGCTTGGCAATTTCCCCGTAGCCCTTTCCAGCCTTGTGGAGGTGTACAATTTTGTCTCTAGTGTCTTTGGACAGCTCTTTGGTCTTGGCCATGTTAGTAGTTGGATTCTTACTGATTGTATGGGGTGGACAGGTGTCTTTATGCAGCTAACGACCTCAAACAGGTGCATCTAATTTAGGATAATAAATGGAGTGAGGTGGACATTTTGAAGGCAGACTAACAGGTCTTTGAGAGTCAGAATTCTAGCTGATAGACAGGTGTTCAAATACTTATTTGCAGCTGTATCATACAAATAAATAGTTAAAAAATCATACATTGTGATTTCTGGATTTTTTTTTTTAGATTATGTCTCTCACAGTGGACATGCACCTACGATGACAATTTCAGACCCCTCCATGATTTCTAAGTGGGAGAACTTAGAAATCGAAAATAGCAGGGTGTTCAAATACTTATTTTCCTCACTGTATGTCAGAGGTTGCACACCTCTGGAGCAACTACGGGTTAAGTGTCTTGCTCAGGGACACAGTGGTGGATGTGTCATAGTGGGGAGTTGAACCCGAGTCTCTCACACCAAAGGCACGTTTTCTTATCCACTTCATGTCCGCTGATAGCCAAAACCAAAGGAAGAAAGCAGAACAAGGGAGAGAGGCGTTCTTTCCACAGCTGTAAGAAGCTACTGCCATTATTGCCATTATACAGCACAGCAACGTGAAACTTACAGAAAGAAACTCCGGTAGCTACTGCCACTGATGCTTGGACTCGTCGGGAGAGAGTGGCGCTAACCTAACATTTTGTAACTACTGAAGACTGCTCTTATGAACAGGTTACATGTGCAGAAAAACAGCTGTTTAAAAGTTGGGATTTAGTTGCTTTATTTTTTATTTCAGTGGGTGGTTATAAGAAACGTTAGGCCTAGGCTATATACTTTGTAAAAACCACACTCCTTGCTGCTGTTGAATAGGATATTAGTTAAAAAGTCGGGGGAGACTGCTTTGTTTGGGAGTGAAGGGGGGTGGTTGTGAAAGCATGTTTTTTTTTTTTTTTACTAGGCGTATTTAAAATCATATTTGATTGAGGAGCATATATTCGTGCAGCATCTCCTCGCTCGCTCGCTCTCTCTTTCTCTCTCTCTCTTTCTCTTAGAGAAAGTTAGAAACCCCACCCCCACTGTCATTCTGTGGGAAACACTGGAAAGTAATATAGTAACATAACGACTAACGTAACTAGTTACTTTTAACACCCAGTAATAAGTAAAGTAATATTACTTTTTTAAGGAGTAATAAGTAACTAGTAATATATTACAATTTCTGAGTAACTTGCCCAACACTGGTCACCAAATATACCTGGGTGGCCGTTAATATACCTGGCTGGCCCGCTCAAGGAAAGCGTATGTGTGGGAAACACTAACTGAACCGTTATTATTCTTTTAACAAGCCAGGTCTTCAACAGTGTCGACCAGTACTGTGTCTCCCTCCTTGTTGTCAGAGAGTTTGTGAGTAGATGGCTGCGTGGAAACGTTATGTAACTCAACATCAAACTATATTGGTATAAACAGTATTGTCTAATTTTTTATCTCTTTTGAAATTATAATCGGTATAACGCATAATACAGATATATCGCCCAGCCCTAGTCTGAGACTGAACAGAAATGGGTAATACTGATGTAAACGATAGACCGTCAAACGATATACATCGCCATATCATATTGCAAAGCCCTACAGTGTAAATCACTAATGAAAATATCACAGCAACCACCTTCGTTTCGTGGAGTCTGAGGTTACCTTTGTGCTCTCCTTGCCAGAGGGGATGCGAGCCAGTAGGTTTTCCACGGTTGACAGTTTGGTGAAGCCCTCCCCCTCTGCAGGGATTGGCAAGGTGCCATTCCGCCCAATTTCTCCCAGAGCTGTACACGCTGCTACAGCCAGCAGTGCACTACTGCTGTCCAGGAAGGAACCTGGATGGGAACACACACACACACACACACACACACACACACACACATTAACCCATACTGAGGGAGGAACCCATACAGACAGATTTAACTTGTTTTAATTTAATTTTTAATGACAAAACAAATTAATTTTAGGTTACAGAAAGGAGATAACAAAACAATTTTCTTTATAACTCCTTATCACAATCTAAGCAAATAACTTCACATTGACTCTTTAAGCTACTGAAGTCAATGAATGAAATCTAAACTGCAGGAAAATATTGCTAAATAATTACATACCAATTGTCTTGGTGGCCATGGCAACAAGTTGATGATCTTCTTGGGAGGTGATTTGCTGCCCCATGTCGTGCATTGAGTCACTAGAGGTGACAGCTTTCTTCTTGCTCATGTACCTTCCCACCATGTAGCCGAGAGCCAAGATGGCGCCATGCTGAGTCTCAGGACTCTGTGGTCCAACAAAACCAACACACAAGTTAAAAATGCACACTTTTAAAATATAAAGCAAATATCAAGTGCTCCATAGAGACAAAGTGGCATACATGGTTGTCTTTGGTGATTTTGACCAGGTTGTGCACAGCCATCTGCAGCTCGTTGCCAATCATGGTAGATACCACCAAAGCATACAGCTGGGCTGCAAGCTCCCTCATGTCCTCCTTATTTGTGTTCATCAGACTCTGGAGAAGAAACCATCTGTTAGTACAGCTGAACGCACATTACAGGTGTGAAATATGAATTAGGCTCACGGATTTACAACACAGCACAGCTAAGTGACTGGACTAATTATTTAGTGGTGCAGATACTAGTCTCAGTAATGAATTAGAGCACAGTAAATGTTAATGTAGAATTTCCTCCAATCTTAAAAATAAAATATAAAAACATAAATAAATGAAACACTTACTTTAATCCAGTCAATTTTATCAACAAATCTGGAAGCCAGTTTCTCTGGACAGACAGACACCACCTCCAGCAGACAGTACATAACTGGGATTCCTGTTGAGAGATTAATAATGAAGTGCAATAAATAAACACACAGAGAGTGAGTTTTTACAATACCACACCATGCATATGAATATATAGACAATATAACTAAATACATTACTTATGACAGGTTAAATAAACAATAAAGCAAACGCCCTATCTGTACCACTACACTAAACTTAACTCAAGACCCAATTCTGACTCGGAGTGATTAACAGAAGATACATGTAATACCTACAAAACATCTCAAATGTCCCATAATAACAATGGAGACCTGACTTGATCATGTGGTACAATATCCCTCAGGAAAGAGCAGGTTAACTTGTCTCACCCCCTACAGCAGACAGCAGCTGCTGCAGCAGATCCATATACACATGAACAGGGTTTGCCTCAGAACTCTTTACTGAAGACTGATGCTCAGAAGACAGCAGTGTCTGGATGTAGTGGCCGATGGCCGGTGCATCGTCCTGCATATCTGCCAGGCGCATGGACATGGGCTTGGCCCCGGCGCTGTAGGCCAAACACATCCTCAGGTAGAGCACAATCTGTGGTGGGGTGGGGGTACAGGAAAATTAGGTGTCTGCAGCAAAACACTCAACTTAGGACTGACCCCCAATAGTCAAAGATTCGATGCTTCAATGGGCAGAGCCTGATTCGACTGTCAATCTCACAGTTGAACCTTCGCAGTGAAACGAGGATCAACGTCTGATTTTACATAGAACTACCAGTTTTCTCTCAATAAGTTAATATACAGCCTATTACAATATACATTTCAACATTTAATGCTGTAAATAAACATATAAAAAGAATAAACTTTCAATAAATGTTTTTAAAGTGTGTAAATAAATCCAAAATTGTAACCTCAACCCTGGGTCGTCAGTGCGTATGTGTAGGCGTTAGTTATCACCGTTGATGAACCACACAAAGAATATTATATAGTTTTAAATAGCCGGCTACTTGAAATAGACCCGCGAGGAACCGCGATGTGCATGTAGTTGTCGGCAGCACAGCATGCATGCAAAACTCAGACAAGACTGGAGAATGACAGGCGAGAGAGAGAGAGAGAAAATGGTCAACAATAATAACCCTTTCCTTGGGCAGGCTGTTCCAGAGTCTCGGGGCCCTGACAGCAAACGCTCTGTCCCCTTTAGTTTTCAGTCGAGACTCTGGAACAGACAACAGACCTCTGCCCGAGGATCTCAAGGTGCGTGCTGGTGTGTATGGTACTAAAAGGTCAGAAATATAACAAGGAGAGAGGCCATGAAGTAAAAGTGATTAAAAGTGATCAATAGAATTTTAAAGTCAATTCTAAACATACTGGGAGCCAGTGTAATGAAGCTAAAATAGGAGTAATGTGGTCATATTTCTTTGTTCTGGTTAAAAGCCTGGCAGCTGAGTTCTGGACAGTCTGGAGTCGATCAATAGATTTTTGGGTTAAACAGGTAAAAAGGCTGTTGCAATAATCCAGGCGTGATGAGATGAAGGTGTGTAAAATGGTCTCGGTGTCCTTAAAAGTTAACATAGATCGAATTTTGCTATATTTCTAAGTTGATAAAAACATGATTGAACAAGCTTTGTGGTGTGCTGCTCGAAATTTAAATTACTATCAAACCAGACACCAAGGTTCTTTGCCACAGGCTTAATGTGATTTACTAGGGAACCAGCAGATGGCAGTATTTGATTTGCCTGTTTGCCTGATCTGCTGGGACCCAATGACCAGGATTTCTGTTTTGTCTGAGTTCAGCTGGAGGAAATTATTTGACATCCATTTTTTAACTTCATAAAGGCAGTTGTTAAGTGAACTCAGCATTCCAGGGTCTGTGGATCTGACGGGCAAGTATATTTGTGTGTCATCAGCATAAATATGAAAAGAAATGCCATGTTTATGGATAATATGTCCAAGGGGAAGCAGATACAAGGAAAACAAAATGGTCCTAAGACCAACCCTGAGGCATACCATATTTAACTGGACAGAACGAGGAGACATAGTTGTTTACAGACAAGCAAAACTTCCTATTTGACAGGTAGGATGAAAACCATTCTAGGGCAGTACCAGAGATCCCCACCCAGTGCCTCAGTCTGTCTAACATGATGTTGTGATCAATGGTGTCAAAAGCAGTGCTAAGGTCCAGGAGTACCAGGACTGAGAACATGCCTTCTTCAGCAGACATTAAAAGGTCATTGGTGACTTTAAGCAGGGCAGTCTCAGTGCTGTGGTACTTCCTAAAACCAGACTGAAACTCTTCAAATAATTTGTTATTTTCCAGTACAGTGAGCAGCTGTTTGGACACAATTCTTTCTAGAATCTATGCAATAAAAGGCAGTTTTGAAATTGGTCTAAAATTATGTGGGAGAGAGGGATCTAAACCAGGTTTCTTTAAAAGTGGGTTCACGCAAGCCGTTATAAATAATCAGGGACACAACCAGTAGATAGGGAGCTGTTGAAAACAGAGATCAAATGGGGCCCAACAGAATCCATTACTTTCAGTAAAAACTTTGTAGGTATTACATCAAGTGGGCTGTAGGACACTCATTAGTGATACTGTTTAAAAGCTCAGACAAGTCGATGGGATAAAACTGGTTAAAACTCTGTTGTGCTGGTGAGGAACCTCTGAGTAAGAGACCGCGGGGTAATAGAGGCTCTGTCTGACACCACCTTATTGGTAAAATAAGATAAAAACAATTCACAGTCATCATTACTTCCAGCTGAGGCACAAGGAGGGGTTGGGTTTGCCAGCTGATCCACAGTCTTAAACAGAAACCTGGGATTGTGTTTATGTGTAGTAATGAGTTCAGAAATAGAGTGTTCTCGCATCCTTAACCAAGTTATTGTATTTAATTAATAAATCCTTCAGACTGAGGTAATGGACTTGGAGACTGGATTTTTCCATCTGCACTCTGATTTCCTGCATTCCCTTTTTAGGCTGCGAATGCTGTCATTTATCCAGGGTTGCTTACTAGCTTTAGACGTAGGCCTAACCTTTAGAGGAGCAGTAATATTTAGTGACGACAAGCAGATATGATTGAAGTGATCGACCAGATTGTTGGTGTTGGAATTAGACAGGTGTTGGCTTTGGCTCTGAAAGAATGCGCAA
>NW_024040263.1:16151184-16344102 GCF_014851395.1 Micropterus salmoides | reverse complement strand
GTGTATATATATATATGTGTGTATATATATATACACTACCGTTCAAAAGTTTGGGGTCACATTGAAATGTCCTTATTTTTGAAGGAAAAGCACTGTACTTTTCAATGAAGATAACTTTAAACTAGTCTTAACTTTGAAGAAATACACTCTATACATTGCTAATGTGGTAAATGACTATTCTAGCTGCAAATGTCTGGTTTTTGGTGCAATATCTACATAGGTGTATAGAGGCCCATTTCCAGCAACTATCACTCCAGTGTTCTAATGGTACAATGTGTTTGCTCATTGGCTCAGAAGGCTAATTGATGATTAGAAAACCCTTGTGCAATCATGTTCACACATCTGAAAACAGTTTAGGTCGTTACAGAAGCTACAAAACTGACCTTCCTTTGAGCAGATTGAGTTTCTGGAGCATCACATTTGTGGGGTCAATTAAACGCTCAAAATGGCCAGAAAAACAGAACTTTCATCTGAAACTCGACAGTCTATTCTTGTTCTTAGAAATGAAGGCTATTCCATGCGAGACATTGCTAAGAAATTGAAGATTTCCTACAACGGTGTGTACTACTCCCTTCAGAGGACAGCACAAACAGGCTCTAACCAGAGTAGAAAAAGAAGTGGGAGGCCGCGTTGCACAACTGAGCAAGAAGATAAGTACATTAGAGTCTCTAGTTTGAGAAACAGACGCCTCACAGGTCCCCAACTGGCATCTTCATTAAATAGTACCCGCAAAACACCAGTGTCAACATCTACAGTGAAGAGGCGGCTGCGGGATTCTGGGCTTCAGGGCAGAGTGGCAAAGAAAAAGCCATATCTGAGACTGGCCAATAAAAGAAAAAGATTAAGATGGGCAAAAGAACACAGACATTGGACAGAGGAAGACTGGAAAAAAGTGTCGTGGACGGATGAATCCAAGTTTGAGGTGTTTGGATCACAAAGAAGAACGTTTGTGAGACGCAGAACAAATGAAAAGATGCTGGAAGAATGCCTGACGCCATCTGTTAAGCATGGTTGAGGTAATATGATGGTCTGGGGTTGCTTTGGTGCTGGTAAGGTGGGAGATTTGTACAGGGTAAAAGGGATTCTGAATAAGGAAGGCTATCACTCCATTTTGCAACGCCATGCCATACCCAGTGGACAGCGCTTGATTGGAGCCAATTTCATCCTACAACAGGACAATGACCCTAAACACACCTCCAAATTGTGCAAGAACTATTTAGAGCAGAAGCAGGCAGCTGGTATTCTATCGGTAATGGAGTGGCCAGCGCAGTCACCAGATCTGAACCCCATTGAGCTGTTGTGGGAGCAGCTTGACCGTATGGTACGCAAGAAGTGCCCATCCAACCAATCCAACTTGTGGGAGCTGCTTCTGGAAGCGTGGGGTGCAATTTCTCCAGATTACCTCAACAAATTAACAGCTAGAATGCCAAAGGTCTGCAATGCTGTAATTGCTGCAAATGGAGGATTCTTTGACGAAAGCAAAGTTTGATGTAAAAAAGGTCTTATTTCAAATACAAATCATTATTTCTAACCTTGTCAATGTCTTGACAACATTTTCTATTCATTTCACAACGTATGGTGGTGAATAAGTGTGACTTTTCAGGAAAACACAAAATTGTTTGGGTGACCCCAAACTTTTGAACGGTAGTGTATATATATATATATATGGCACTAGCTGTATTTATCAGGCCAAAATGTACAGGACAGGTATTGACTTCATACAGGAAATGAGAGCTGAGATGGAAGGATGCTTCAACGTTACTGTATTCAGGAGACAAATGTGTGTGGGTGTGGTTTCCTTCAATAAACAAAGAAATTAAAACAATGAGTACAATACTGTTTGTCACATACTGTCTATCATACAACACCCCTATCATTATCTGAACAGGAATATGTGAGAATATACTGTCTAATGTACAACTTAAATGAGAGCAATACAAACCCCATACCTGTAATTAATGCCCTCTTAATAGCATAGCAGGCATTTGGTGAACCATTTAAACAGTAGCCACACTACTCATTAACACAGACATTCCTTTAAACATGAAGTATGTCTGTAACTAAAAAGAAAGGGTTCCTAGGTCAACTTACAGTTTACACTACACTTACACTTACACTATTGCTTATTCACTTTAACCAGGATTTTAAGCTTGGTATAGTCACAAAGTCACAAAGTGCTTTACAAGAGTACAATAATAATGCCATATATATTAAGAGACCATTGACAACTTGGCAGTAAATCTGATTCAGATTCTGACAACAATTAAAAATAGGCACTATAATAGGCAACTGCATAGCTGGGCAGGGATATTTGGAAACATCATAAGCAAAGAGATTCCTACTACATACTGACATAATCTATAAGGATAACTAGGTTTGCATTAAAAATCTTCAATTGTAAACATATTTTGATGTAACAATGCTCTCTGTGGCATTTGTGGCTTCGGCGTCCTGTACGTTACTCCATAGACTCCCCCTATAGGGGAAATCACAAGCATATTTTTTTAACTGTTATCTGGCAGCTGTTTGCTTCTTCAAAGGTTTTTTTTCGTGATCTCACAGGTGTTCCCTGTCAACCCAGGATGAGAGCCTCTTTGCCTGGGGCAAAAAATGTTTAAATCCAGTATATCCACAGAATGTGTCCAGCTCTTCAGCAATACAAACATGGCCCTGCTGTTCTCTACTTTGCTGCACGAACTGTTCGCTATATCGCTTATATTTCTGGGCCACTTGATGATAGTTGCAAAGAAGTGAGCTGATGAGGCAGGCCTGTCCAGAGACTACAAGATTGTCTTCATCAGTGATCCACATCCATGTTCTGGGTGGACGTGTGTCAATAGTTCAGCCTGGCCTCCAGGTCTTCTGACAATTCTACCTTTGTGGGCATTTTCCTTCAGAGAATTCAACCTGAGAATCAAGTTTAATAGACTCTTGAGCAGTTTTGTACACATATTGTATACTTTACACCATGAATGCTTTTTGTCTGGTTTTATTGACTTTATTTCTCTTGATACATCAGCTACAGAAGCAGGATTTTTTTTCAGTTTTTCTGAATTAACAAACTAAACAGAGTTTCCCCAGTCTGAAAATAGGATTGATCAGAATTTTGAAGGCCCCAATAACCATCACTGAACTATGTTAAACCCTAGTGAGAAGCTGTTGTGGAGACATAATTTTTTCCAAATTCATTATGGCTCTGCAATGTAAACAAATAAGGAAGGCAACATTTCAATAGTCTTTTGCTGAAAAAGAGTTAACCTCTCCTGTATGTGTGTGTGAGAATCAAGTTGGTTTTACAACATTTAAAAAAAGATGTCTCCCATAGTTCATTGAGAACAGGCAAGAGAGAGCAGTGGAATAAGCAGGGGGAGATAATACTTTGTAAACTCTGCCCTCTTCTGGAAAACATTTATTCTGCAACTACAAGAAGTGATTTTCCCATTTTAATGCTGAACACATCCTCACACATTCTACATTACTATTAATATTTCAATTGCTCAATAAAATTAGAACCATAGACCTCAGCAGCCAGCACCTGTCCCAGGTCAGTGTCGGCGAGAAAGCCTTCAAACTAAAGTTTACCTTTCCCATTCTCACACCTACCTGGAATATAATGTGAAGTGGTGGATGGGATACAGAAACGGAGAGTAGGCAATGAGGAAAAGTGCCTCTTGACATCAAGGTCTCTATGAGAAAGTCAAACACCCTTTCTATTAGGCTATAACAATGTCAGCCAGTCGGCCTTCAACAGCCAGTGTGTGATCAGGTCACGGGTGACAGAGCGCACTGAAGTCTAATGGTGTAATGATAGGACGCCAAGGGAGAGGCTGAGAAGTGCTTGTGGGAATAATGGACAGGAGACGGCTTGTTTACAGAGGAGAACATAAACTCATTATTGCTTTACAGCCAAAGGTAACAGGAACACCTGCTAAACAAGTGTTTTATTGAAGCCATGGGACGGGGCACAAAATACTTTTAAGTTTAGTTTAGTAGTTAGTTTTATCCAATACATATAGTTTTCTGTTTTTTGGTCACTCATCTGCAAGTTGGGTATAAGTAAAATTCTCCCTGTTTTACTTTTTATGGTGGTGCTAAAAACAAATGTAAAATAATCTGTTATTACAAATATGTATTTTTTTTTTACCCAACTCTAGTTTTGACAAAAATCAAAAATTAAATTGAATAAAGATCTGAATAACTAAAATTGATTGCTAAAAATAATCTGCTTACATGGAATCTGCCCCACATTATTGAACCTCAAGGATCAAACTTCCTCTTCAGATGTTAGATGTTGTTAACGCTCATCTTGAAAGTTAAATCCTCTCAGTCTGCCGACCATCCACGACCTGGAGTTTTAAGCTACGTGTGATGTCTGGTCTGGTGTGGGAAATGCGACACCTTCTTCGCATTAAAACACAGGTGAGAACTGGCAGCTACCTATATAAAAGACTCCCTCCATCACAATGAAAGAGCACTGACAGCAAGATTGCCATTTGGAATCTTGGACCATACCACCAGACAAAGATTTCTTTCGCTGTAACTTTTTTGTTTATTCAGTTTTTGTAATCACATAATTTATATTCCATTCTTTGTGTCAAAGGATGTTTTTCCCTATTAGCCTTGTCTTTTTGTCATGTTGGACAGCCGTGGCTTTTGCGTTCCCTCGCAGTACTTTTGACAACATCGTGAGAGGGTCAAAAGTCGAATTTGAATCATCTGGCAGCGGACCAGACGATCCTGTCCGGGGAATAGTTAAGGTTGTGCACTTGGACCCTCATTTTCTGCCCCAGTCAGGGTTCTTCAGAAAAGGACTGAGCCCCAGAAGACCCTCCTCCATTAGCTCCAGACTGTCCTTCCCTGCTTTCTTGTCTCACGGGCGCCCAGGTCCTGCCCCGGGCCCCAAGACCCCAGTGAGTCCATTACACCACCTGCACCCTAAAAGCCCCACTGAGATGGAACTAAAGAAGAGGCAAGGGCTGCAGATGTGGCATAGAGCCATAAATAAAGGAGAGAAGAGGACCATGTCCCTGCCAGTCAACCTGAAGGACACTAAACAGACATGCACTGCGGTAGCTTTCACTCAGGTAAGAGGCAAAGATTTTTATATCATGTGTTATGCCAGTATCCTTACTCTGACAAACAGATGCTGTGCAACACATGAGGAAAAGCACAGATTTTTTACACAGTCAAATAAAAAATAGCAATGTTAGGCAATAAGAGAGATGTCTGTATGCTCATAAAGCTGATTATGGCTCTGGTGGAGGATTAGCTGTGATGGTGTAGAATTACATAAACACAAAGTGTTGGTTTTTACACCCTCAGAGGTAAATTAATGCTGACAATATTGCTGTGATGTTTAGCCTAATCTTGTCCCTCTGTGTCATCCCCCCAGCATGTGACAGCAGACGGATGCGACACAGTAACAGTGCACAACAAGCTGTGTTTCGGGCAGTGCAGCTCCCTGTTTGTCCCATCGGAAGGGGAGTTTGCAAGGTCGGGCACTGGGACAGGGGCCCTCCACCACCGGGCCCCCTGCTCCCGCTGCGCCCCATCCAAAACTCATTCTGTGGCTGTGCCCCTGCACTGTGGAGCCGTGGTCCGGGAGAAGCGAGTGATGGTGGTGGAGGAGTGCAAGTGTGAGACGAGCCGCGAGGAAAAGAGTGCTGAGGCTTTAGCTCCCACACACCTGTAACCGTGTTACATCTGTTTTTGTTTTCTGCAGTGATTTGCTACTGTTAGAGGATAGAAGGGCAAATCAAGTTTTTCATTTGAACTGGCACCTTTATTCTCTGTTGATTCACTGCTAAGATGCATTTTTCCATTAATGTGATAATTATTTAGACACTTGTAATCAATATTTACATATGTATTTGTATGTGTATCTGTATTTGTTTGTGAGCCTGAATGTGTTATTCATAGTGAAATATTCTGGTGGTTTCTTCCACCACTGACTGATGACAAAATGACCTATATTTTGGTCATGCAATCTTCTGTTGCAACAGATGGAGCTGTGCACACTGGACTTGTGTTACTGTTCAAAGATTAGATTAATCTAAACTTGAAATATTATGATCTGTAATATTGTAATTAAAATGGTAAATCATTATAAAATATTTTTCAACAGTCCTTTTGCCTGGAATCTAATTTGTTTTCTGCCAACACTATTAGAATTACAAGTGCAATTTAGTTTGCATGCAAAGCCTAAGTAAAAACATGAAGAGCATTTGTTGTTTTTTCCACCCACTCTCGTAATCAAGCGTTCAAGTGTCAGCTCCCATATTTTATTAAAAAGCCATGTTCAACCGACTTTTAGCACATAGCACTTACATCTGAAAGCACCAAAGTAGAGTGCAAACGAGCTATTGAGCACGGGTACTTAGCAGTGAGCAAACATAATTGTTTCAGCATGGACCCCTGAATTATGTATAGGAACCACCTATTCTCATGCCCAATCTCTTTTCAGTGCAGTTGTGGGAATTTGAACATCCTTCACCAACAGATGCACTTGTGATTATGTGTGTATGTGTTTTTTTTTCATTTAGGGCCCATAAAACCTATTATTCATTTATAGCCTGGCACCTGGGCCTGGTAAAGTGAACTCATCCCACACATCCCAACATACATTCCCAGAGGAGCATAAAGAAGGGGGCTCTTTACATTGCCTTGGCATCTTGTCAAAATGACTGTTTAGATGGCCATTTGCATTCTCGTGGGCTTTCTGAAAAAGAGAAAGCGTTCATTGCACTACGGGGGTGCATTGAGACCATTGGATTCCATTAGCATGTGATTAACATCTTGGGTTGATGGCTATATTTTCCAAGATTGATGGGACAAATATTTGCCCAGGTCTTAACCGTGAGGAATTAGGGGCCACTTTTAATCAGGCACTTTTTTTTTCTAAATATCCAGAAGGTGGAGAGGTTAGGAGTCTCATACAGCCATGCTGACAGTGATCAAGTTTTGCTTTTTTAACTCCCATTTCTCATGGTGAAGAAGGTTGTTTGTAAAATGCCCAACTCTGAGTAATTCATAACAAAACCTGCACTCTGTTTAGTCATCCATCTCTGTCATTATACAATGGTGCGCTTGCTATGTATAATAGTCTAACCACTGCGCTGTTATGTGTGATGATGGCGGTGAAGGGAGAGTCATGATCTCACTATCTCACTGTCTATTCTCTCCAAAGTCTGTACCTCTCCTCTTCCAATCTTTTGTCTTTTTTCTGAAAAAAGGGAGGTAAAAAAAATGTGCATAGAGGATAGTGAGGGGTGGGGGGTGGGGGGGATGGGGGTTGTTGATTGAACAAACAAGGTGCACAAGAGAGTGCACCACTTAGCAAGACAGATGTCAGGCCCCTTTGCATTGTGGGATCCGGCGGAGCACTCCTGCGTCATTAAGGATGGCCTGGTTCCCATGGCGAGGGGAAAGGAAGGAGCGAAAGAAGGAGGGCCCGCTGCCAAGTTCAGTGCCTCGGGGATCAGATCAGCGTCACGGGGTGCTAAGTGGCCTAGTTAGCGCTTTAAAACGCACAATGAGCTGCCTGCTCTTTCTCTGTGTGTGTAGGCCTTTTAACTGTCAGACTTGGAAATAGTTGGGCGGTGTGCATGATAAAGGAGGGGCGAACTCAAACGATATCAGGTCAATCAAGGCGCATGAAGGTGAACTAAATTATTGATGGAGGACTTGGGGCCTGTTTTTGCACATTTACTTATAACTTTTACTTTGAAATAAAAATTGGGTAGAAACAGTTCATTAAACGTGCTAGGTTCTCATCATGGTTCTTTGTGCCTTACGGTAATTGGCTTGAATACAAATATTTCCAAGTTAGATCACATTTGATGTGATTGTACACCCCTTACACCCTCACCCCTGTGTGTCCCTCTGGCTAAGCAGACCAAACAGCGTTAAGCTAACTTACCAGCTGAAAAGTGCTGGAAGGGGAAGCTCCACCAGATTTTCCTCAGCCGCTTGGGGATCTGCTGGAGCTAAACCGTCATGGTAGATTGGACCAGACTGGACTGCGGATCAGGCTCCTAGATCTGGCATCAGCAAGTGAGAGCAAACAGGGGTCCATCATGCACTCTCTGGAAAGAAATTGGGATAGTGACAGGGTACGCCAGGAGAAATGTGACGACCTGTTAAGTCAGAGACCAGACAGAGTCTTCTCACCTAAATCCCATCAGTGCAGGTTTGCTGCTTTAGGTGTCAGGCTCTAGGTGTGAGGGTGTCTGGACCACAGCTAACATCTACCTCCCCACTGATACGGTGGTACATGCTCACTCTGTGGTGTTAGTCTGGACCAGCTGGTCAGAGTTGGCTCTGCAGGAGATGATGCCCTGGGCTAAGCCTGCCAGCCTACTGCCATTCTGCTTGGCTGCCAGCACGCCTGCCAGGCTGTCTGTTGGGTGCTGAGGGGGACAGAGAAAGGTGTAGCCTGCGGATCTGGACAACATCAAAGTTTGTCATTGGATAAAATCCCTGCAGTGGTTTTAGTATCTGGTACTACTTTTACCACAATTACTACAGCTAAAATTAACACAACTAATGTTTAGAATTAAATAGGCAAAAGATGTTTGTTGACTGGACAGTGGCAGTCACACCACAGCTACAATGAAGACAACAGATGTACGTCATGTAGATCCATATGTGTAAAGTGATCATCCATCTGTACGCCACAGGCTGTCCACCTCTAACACGACACACTAGTTAAGGTGAAGTGCATCAGTTGAAGTGCAATCAGTAGACCTCTACCAGGTGTTTCATGGGCACGTGGGTGAGGAACCGGGAGTGCAGGACAGGCTGTGTGACCAGCGTGTGTGCATGAGAGTACTGGAATGAAGGGGAGATTATTTTTGTATAGTATAGTATAGTAAAGTGTAAATTATATAGATGTATGCAGCTTTTTTAACATCTTATTCTTGTAAAGTACAGTCTCAGTTTTCTTCAAGCTGCATAGAATAGTAACAGTATTGTAAGTGAGCACCCTGTGTGCGCCCAACTGTTTAAATAATATCATTTATTTATTACATTTTGTATCTATATTTATTTAGAATATTTTGTTGTAATACAGCACACAAAATAAACCCCCTGCTTCTCCCCTCCCAAACAAAGAAGAGTTGAATCTCAACTGTCCCTCCTGGCCCCTTTACAGTCAAGATAGTGGCAAAGGAAACAAAAAAGGGTATTTATTCATAGTGCCTAATATGCCTCAAATCTGGTATGAAATTAATCTGCAGATGTTGAAGATGAGACCAAAGTTTAACTAACCCTAACCCTAACCCTTCATATTAGCATATAAGCTTCGCAAATACTGTTTCAGTGTAAAGGTGTCCTGTGAGTAGTTTTCACTTATCTTGTTTTTATGCTTTACTTAAATTTTGATATTTGTATCTTGAATAGTCTTTTATGATGTTATTTTTAGGGATGTATCTATGATACTTAAAAGCATTTAAGGTAAAAAAGTATTATAGATACATCCCAAAATGGACCACAATGGAAATAAATCCAGGACTGTACTGTTCTGTCACTGAAAAAGTCTGAGATGTTGTTTTTGTATAAATACATTAGTATGATGATATTTTTTGTATTTGTTTGCGTTGAGTTGTGCGCCTGACTGTACTTATGCCGATTGTAGCCTCAGTGTGGCCGAGTGTTGAGCTGTCAGTAAACCCTCTGCTGGAGTGTGATGATGACAGCAATGTCGCTGTGGCAGGTGCGGTCCTGCATGCCATGCAGGTGATGTCTCTCATGCTCACTTAGCTAATGACTCCAATTAAAGTAATTAAGAGCTGGCACAGTGAAACCTGCTCTCCCGCCGGCTGCCAACCCATCCATTCCCCTTCCTCTTCACCAGCAAACATTAGCTTCCACCTTGTACCATTACATGCCATCATCCATTGCGGTACTTCGCTCTCCTGCCTTCCCTTAATCTTTTTCTCATGGGCACCTCACCCTCTCCTTCACGCCACCAGCATCCTGTGCCTCTGCTTCTGCCGAGGCCTTTAAAAGAAACATGAAGCCTAAAATCAGCTAAATGCTCCACTTCAGAAGCACTTAAGAGACCCTCAGCTCAACTTATTGTCACAGAGACAGCTACGGAAGGGAAAGAGCGAAGGCCGGGTCCGGCAGGAGAAAGAGGCACGTTTAAGAGGGAGAGCGGATGCGAGCCAGGTCCTAACGAGGGGAGAGATAATTGTTTTGTTTTGTTAGGGGCCCTTCTTCAGCATGGAGGGAGTTGAAATGACACGCCACACATGGTTTTTGGATGAAGTGGGCAAAGGGAGGGGTGGAGGGATGCAGGCTTGATGCAAGAGTGGTGAAAGTGTAGAGGAGGGGGTTGCAGCACAGAAAGGGCGGTCATACGTAGCACAGAAAAAGGCTCCAAAAAGCTGCAGCCACAACTGCAAAACCTTGGGATCTGCTAAGTGTTTTTTGCGCTGACAGTTTCACAAGCTCCCATGAAACTTTGATTATGATCATGCACATTGTTGCCTTCCACAAACTAGAAGATTTCAATGTCAAAATACACATTAATCACAGAGTGGTTCAAGATCACAGTCCACAAATTCCAACAGTGGGAAAGAGCATACCGGGCCAAGCTGGAGACACAACTTTGGCTACCAGTCCTGGTCAGATTTATCAAAATTTATGAAACGACAAACATATGAATCTCTGGTGTCTTGGTGTTCTTTCAGCACTCGGATTCCCAGACTGATAGTCGATGTGCCTGGATTTGCAGTTGGCGTGGCAGTACCGGCACTTTTCCAGAATCTCATCACATTTTCTGTGAGAAAAAGGCTTTGATGTGAACCCTTGGTTTACCTTCCTTGGTTTTTTCCCCATGTGTCCCTCCACTCTAGCCCATTTCCTTTTCATTTGTCTGTAATGTTTGACCAGAAGCTAATGTGGGAAATGCAGTTGTGGCTTGTTATAAAACATTAAATATGTGTAAAACTAGCCATAAAACCTTTTATGCAAGATAAGCCACATCAGTCTTCTGTCCCTTACACAGTGACACAGTGGGAAGCATCACTGGTGACATTCAAGACAGTTTTTCACACTGAGTTGAAAGCAGAAGCCTTATGAAAACCGCCATCATCAAAATTACAGCTGAGCACACTTTGGTAATCTAGCGATTTAACAGCATCAAGCAAATTATCCTGGTGGACTGTGTCTTTGAGCCAGGCCCGGCAAATCACCTCCAGAAGCCTGTCACCACTTCCATGAAGATAAATGGTATCATTACACAGTCTCCACCATGCATTAGTTGATCTGGAATCCGCTTTCTGCTCAAAAGTGAAAATGGCTATGGGATTATACTCCATCATCAGATAGCGCTATCAGAATGTGCGACAAACGTTTCTAACTCGGTTTGTAACAGCACTCACCAGGATGCTGCAGCATCCATACAATTAGTTAATTTCCTCATCTTTAATTATGATCATGAAACACAAATTTCTGTTCTGTCTGTTAATCGCATCAATACCAATACAGACCCAATTTCTCCAGCGCATTCTGCCAGTGTCATAGATATCTGTCCACAAACAGTCATCCTCACAGTGGGCAGAGGAGGAAGAGTAGCATGCCAGTGTGTGTGTGTGTGTGTGAGAGAGAGAGAGAGAGAGAGGGAGAGAAAGAGGAAGAGTGATTGAAAGAGAGACAGACAGACACATACTAGGTGGGGGTAGAATGGTGGTGGGGGGGCAGTGCACCAGTGTTCAAGAGAGATAGGCCAAGTGAGAAAGGAGGGAGTGTGTGCATGTTTGTGTGGAGGGGTACAGAGGAGGGGTGCAGGTGGCATGGAGCTGGCGCAGGCCTGGCCCACTGTCCCCTGGCAGTGCCAGGCTCCATCTGTCATCAGCAGGAACATCTGCAGCCCAAGGTGCCCTTGTCACCCAGCGTTAGAGTAACGAGTTTGGCGTTTCCATTAGTCCAGGGCCCTCGCCCGCCCGGCCGGCTCTAGCCAAAACCATGGCATTTTGGGTGTGAGCTTGTGTGTTTGTGAGTGAGTGTGTGTCTAGATATGAGACAGGGAGAGGGAGAATGAGGGAGCGAGCTGGAAGTAACTGGATTTGTTTGTCAGTTTGTGCGCTTGTGCATGCATGCATGTGTGTGTGTGTGTGTGTGTTTGTAGGAGAAGTGAGCGCCAAGCCAAAACAACATGGCAGTGCAGAGCGTTGACCCAGCTGGGCTGAGCCGGCATGTCGAGTCATGTCCCCTCCTGATGTGAGCGTGCCCAGTGCGCTCCCACCACTGCCAGACCCAGTCTCTGGGCCTGTCTCCTCCTCGCTCCATCTCACTCTTTCTCCCTCTCTCATCTTCCTGTCTTCCATCTGTCCGCCTCCGTCTTATCGACCCTCTCTCCCTTACCTCTACGTGCCCCTTGTAGTTTCCTCCCCCTGTACGCAAAGTCCTCTCACACTCTGAGTCTATACTAACATTCTGCCTCTGAGCGCTACTCACATTTTTATCTTCCTTGTGCCTAAAAAGCAGATGGTACTTCTTTCCCAGTTCCTTCTTTTCATCCCTCTCTCTGAGCACCCCCCCCCCCGTCTTGTGTTTCTTTCCATCCAGCCGGCATATCACTGATCCTAACTGGCAGTCCACCTGTTTATTCTGCGCCCCCCCTCCCATTTAAAAACCTGATTCATTTTTCCTCTCTCTCAAGGGCAATAACACAGTTTTATTATTACTCATTGTAGTTATTACTTTTACATGACATTTTGTTAAGACTAAACATGGCTTACACAGTTATTAACTCCATTTTCAGCAAGATGGCTGCTGTTTGTGTTTGCACCACATGGTGGCTCTAACGAGCAGCAATCTGTCTTAACATTAATGAACCGAGCTTTGGCTGCGATTGTGTCAATTACCCACAGAATACTAATCAGACCAACATGAGCACATCAGAATGAGATGAGATTGATTTTTTTTCTCATTTTCTAAACTACATGTAGGCGTGCATCACAAATCAGTTTTGAAGGCATCTATGAAGCCAGCGTTGAGCCTAAAGGTCTGAGGGAAATTAGATACCACTTAATAAAAGCCCTCACATACAAGCATTGAGCAAGTTGGACTTCCTTATGGAACATCATACACTTGCACAGACACACACTCAAAGGCATAAACACTGTTATGCTCACAGTGTTTTAAAAGTCTCACTTAAAGCTGCAGCTTTGTTCTGTGACACTTCAAGTCCAGTCACTTCCTGTGAGAGAGCGGAGGGTTATGGTTAAGATTTATTTTGCTCCCTGTTTTTTCTTGGCCTGTCCTACAAAGGTTTGTCATTCCCCTATCAAAACTTAAAAAGTGTGTGTGGAGATAGAGTGAGTGAGGCAGACAAGGAGAGCCACAGTGAGATGAAGAAAAGGGAAGCGACAACTGCTAATCAATAAGATTTCTCCAACCTTGTTTTTTCTTTCTCTCCCCCCCTCCCGAGGCCTGCGGCATTCAAGACGAGCCAAGACGAGCTTGGCATTGTCGAGCACGCCTTAAAAAGAAACACCTGCGAGGTGGAAGACTTAAAAAACCAGCAGAGAAAAAAAAATCCTGCTTTTCGCAGCTCTTAAAAATGTTGGCAAATGTTCCATGGGTTTTCTGGGAACAAAACAGTAAAAAGAAAGAGCTCCCATGCAAGCGAAGACAAAAGGGGATGGTTTTCCATAGAGATGGAGGTGTCATTACACTTGAGACGGTTGCCAGATTTGGACTTATCTTACCCCTCACTCACCCACCCCCACACCCCGTCCTTGTATCTATACCATCTTAGTTTATTATCAGTGCTTGAGCAGTTTTGAAAACAAATAATGAATGGTAATATTTAGCTGTTGACAAAATATGTATGTGGCTTTAGAGGGAGATGGGAACGGGGGAATGTGCAGAGAAACAAAGATGGAGAAAGCTGGGGAGGGATGGGAGAGGAGAGAGAGGAAACTGGAAAGGGGGGTAACCAAAGCAGATGGCACTCTTGGCATCCACCTCTCTCTTAAATCTGTTTCTGCTGTTTTTCTCATGTGCACGAGGCT
The DNA here is from genome assembly GCF_014851395.1 of Micropterus salmoides. Taxonomy (NCBI): domain Eukaryota; kingdom Metazoa; phylum Chordata; class Actinopteri; order Centrarchiformes; family Centrarchidae; genus Micropterus; species Micropterus salmoides. The sequence continues at coordinate 16,330,078 of NW_024040263.1, read as the reverse complement.
TTAACCCTGTGGTAACCTGTGTCCTGACCTGACCCGAGCCTAACTGCTGTATGTAACAAGCCTGCGGTGTGTGTTTGTGTGTAGCCTACACGCATGTTCATCTCCAGTATGTCTCTGTCTGCAAACTCTTTTTATCGGCACCCTATGGAAGTGAGGATCAGCAGTCTCTCTCAGTGTTTATATTCAACACTTTCAATTGTGCTGCATCTATCTTGTACTTTTACCTGAGAGACATCTTCTCGTGTTTGGAGTGAGGGTGGCTTCCACTTGCCTGACTCTTGTCTAGAGGTTTTAAATTAACTTGAATCCACTAGGGGACCCCAATATTACTCACATTCTTTTTATTTCTGCGCTTTTGCCTAAAAGCAGAATGTATGATCCAGATCCAGGCAAGTGTTTTTTTATGACCGATGACAATGAAAAGTACATTTACTCAAGTTCTAAAAAATTTTGACTTGCTTGTATTTTACCTGAGTTGTATTATTTTTACTCTGTGGTATTGCTACCTCTAACTCAAGTGATGCTTTCTACCACCAGTGTATTGTGTACAAAGTACAATTCTGAAGTACTTGTATACATCAACTCCACTACATTTCAGATGGAAATATTGTACTTATTGTCTTTAACAGCTATAGTTCATGTACTTTTTGGATTTAAATTTTACATTAAAAACACATGATCAAATTACAAACTATGCACTATGTTATAGTTTCAACTACCATATGAAGATAAACAATAATAATCCAATAATATAGTGATATAACACTGGGGGCATTTTTCTGCATAAGGAGTACTTTTAATTTTGATACTTTAAGTAGGCTACATTTTGCTGATAATACTTTTGAACTTAAGTCAAAGTAAGGATTTCTTTTCTTGTAATGAAATATTTGGTTTTATGCAGTTTTATGGTGTGGTATTTCTACTTTTACTTTAGTAAAGGATTTGAATACTTCTGTAGTGAATAGTCCTTTTGATAAGGCACATTTGTTCAATTAATTTGTTCTGAGCACCATATTTTAAGAGCGCTTCCATCAGTCCATTCACAGCTGCTACAGATCAAAGTCTTTTATTTTCTTCGCCGTGAGTCTGAGATCTGCCTAAGCTGAAGGAATATTTTTAGTGGTGTAAGCAGAAAATTTTAACATATTTGAGGTTAAAAAAAAATCAAGACAGAACATGAAAGGCAACAATAAAACACTGCATCTTGTGACTGACGGAAGAAATAATCTAGTATGGTTCAAACACCTGGGACATCGACTGTGTATTTAGGCCACATCCGTCTCTCAGTGAGCAGGAACATTCATATGCTGACTCCCATACATGCGCCCATAGACAGACTATAGATTTCACTGAATGCACATCACTTATATGTGGGGTGTGAGCTCATTTGCATAATCTCCCATTTAAAAAGGGATGTGCTGGAAGCCGGTGGGGGGTTGATGGTAAGGGCTGGGATGGGGAGAGGGGAGGGTGTACAAAGTGCCCATTGTGCAGTCCCAGGATAGGGAAAATGCCCTGTAGCATGGTTTGTCTGTGTGAGTGTGTGTTTGTGAATGTTTATCTCTGTGGGTCTGTGTGTGGGAGACACACCTGTCAGGAGAGCCTGAGGGAAGCAATGAGACCACTATAATGAGTGTGTACATGTCTGTATATGTGTGTGTGTGTGTGTGTGTGTGCGTGTGAGAGAGAGGAGCAGATATAGTTGAAAGGATTTCATTAAGACAGACAACAGCATTAAAATCTTTGGGCCATGTCAATCTTTTATGTCCTAATTGTTTCCCTTTATTAACTTGTGATTATGCCATTTTCTCTCTCTCTCACTGTCAAACACACGCACACACACACACGTACGGTCACACATACTCCCACTCTTTTTCTCCCACACTCAGCAGTAACCACACTCTTCGGCGTGCCAAATCATAATCTACCCAAGACGCAGCAGGCCGATAGGATCAGACTGGAGAAATAATGGTAAAATCTGATTTTGGGGGGGCTTTCGAGGAAAACAGTGCTGAAATAGCTGGTGGCTGTGTCTCTAATGGTAAAACCTAATGCTCAGCAATCTGCTTAATATCCCCGCCACACTCATTAGATTAGTGAACATTAAGGAGATTGGAAAATTTGCACTCTATTGTTTTACCATGGCAACACAGGGGCACTGAGGTGATCCTGCAAATGGCGAGGAACAAGAGGTATGAAGAGGCTTCAAACAGACGAGCAGGTTACTGGGAGCTAATGCTGGTGTCTTTTCTGGTGTGTGGAGGCCGTGTGAGGAGCGAGATAGGTGGACAGACAGACAGGAACCAATGCAACATTTCTCAAACACAGCAGAGATGTGGTTAAGCATTCAGAAAAAAAACATTCACACTCACAGAGGGAAACATTTCTGAACCCCACCAACAACATCACAAAGATCATTGTACAATTATAGTCTTTCTTCATCAGTATGGGAAACAGTAGCAGCCTGAAGTTGTCCCCCTATTAATGACTAATTCCTCGGCTGGTTTGGCTCAGGGCAAGACAGAAAGCAGTGTGTGACCACCACCAGTAAAAGCAGCCCCGTGCTGGGATTCAGGAACGTTATCGGAGCTCAAAGTCCTAATTCCACACTGGGAATTCTGCCATCAGTAACATAATAAGTCCACTTTGGCTGTGAGGGAGAGAGAGAAAGGTTTTTGTTGTTGTTTTTTTTTTGCTCTGGAGTCTTGGCTCTTTCAGTTGTAAAGTTCCTCAGGCATGTAGCAAACAGATCAACAGAAAAACAGCTATTTTATTTTGCAGGCTCCCAGCAGTTGTACGGGCTAATAAGAATGACTATTAAACTCATGTTCTGGGTCCCAGAGAGGGATTTTTGAGGGGAGAAGGCGAATTATATGACCTGAGCTCTGTAGGGTGTTTTATGCTGCTGGGGGTGAACCAAAGCTGAACAGAGATTAGTACTGCACATATCCACCGCAATTGCAGAACTTGTCAGAGGCTTATTTCCCAAAGCCTTTACAATCCTCTGTTTCCTCTTATTGGCCTGATCACGTCTCACTCAGAAAACAGAATTTGACTAATTATAAGAACGTTTAAATTTTGTTTTTGAATAATCATTATGGATACGATAATTTTTGTCCTGACTTATTCATGAAAAGCAGTGTTTTCTTAGCTTTTTGGGGACTGAGGCAGACGTTGGCAGAGACCAAGATGATCCACATTCTTTGCAGCTTGGAAAAGGTCACACAAAGCTTTGAAAGAGCAGACAACAGTGAACTCAATGGACATACAACAGATTGCACTAACTCTGAAGAAAACATTTACTTAAATTTTAATGAAGGCACATTGAATTTTATTTCCTTAATATTTCAAAAGCTGATCTGTTGAGCTCTTCACACAGGGGGAATGATTGTTTTTCTGGTATGTGCACTCTTGCTCTGATGCAACATTTTGAGTTTTTAGTTTGAATATCATGATCTGAATATCGTGGGGGAACATACTCGTTCATTAAAAACAACTACAATGTTGAGCCTTATGTAAGGCAGAATTTAACCAAAAGACAAAGATCTCTGTGTGCACAGTCCAGGTGCATTACCATTAGCTATATAAACAAACAGGTTCAATGTTCTCCCCAAAGAGAAAAGCTTTGTTTGTCATGTGATTTAGGTGAGACAAAGTAATTTTTATTTTATTGTTCATTATATTATGATTTAGGGGCTACACTTTCTAGTAAACTGTCTGTTTTTTTTATTTTTTATAGATAGGTTTAAATTATTGGTTGTGTATTTGGAAGCAGATCTTTTTCAGGGCAGATTTTATTTGTAGAGCTCTAATCAGTAGACAAAGCTCTTTGTTTGTAAAATAATGTTATGGAGTAAGAAGTGTAAGAAGTGGTAACAAGTTATATTCTTATCAGACAAATATTTCACCAGTACGATAGTATTTCTGTTGTCTCCCGAAGTCGATCAAGTCTTGGGGGATTGTCACCATCCTCATTATAAAACAATCTCCTAATCTACACTGAGCAGCTCTTTAGTATGTAGTGTGCTCACACTGGAAGTGACAAAATCAAATATACTCAAAGCAGACAGTGTGCATAATAAATATGGTCGACTTTTGTGTGTGCTGTTGATGGACACTATTCTTCCAAAATGCACTGCAGAAAGGTGGTAAAACAGCTCCAGAAAGATGTTGGAAAGCAAAATAATAAGAAATAACTCTTAGGGATATTTTTTGATGTCTCTTTGTGAAGCCTGATTGGTTTTGTCTTTCCAGAGTTGCAGTTTGATTCAGATCACATTTATTGTGTATTTTCCTGTGAGAATAAAAATATAAAGTGTGTTGATATGTAGCATATACTGCAGAGAATTTGTATGGATTTAGGACACAGCTGTGTACAGGGTCCAATGAATCTGTTGTTGAAATGTAACATCAAAGGAACATCACACAGGAACCACTAGAGGCCACTAGAGGCCCTATCCATAGGATTGCAGGATCATATGAACGAAGAACATATGAGAGCATGTAGAGCACATTCAGGCTTTCTTCAGCATGGTCTTGGTGAAGTTTCTATTTTCCTAAAAAGGTTTACAATTTTAATTCCTTTTTAATGTCATGTTGTGATGGTTATTTTTAGATTTCGCTGGCTTTAATAGAAACAAAAGAATTGACCAAAGCTTCATTTTTGCCACTTCTATTACTGTTATATGTTACACAATTTAGGAAAGGACTGTCTTTAAGGAGCTTAAATTCAAATCAGAACTTTGTTCGGTGTGCGGAAAGATTAAAATTAGAGACAAGCTGCAGTAGCTCACGACTCCCATTCATTTCACATTAGTGGAGGCTCAGTTGTTTGCTGTGACTGCTGAAGCCAGACCACAAAATTGTAGTTTCACTTTGGGCAAATACAATAATGAGGCCAAGGAACCATTTGACTATTACAAAAAGGACAAGAATTACCGTTGTCATATATGACTTTTACACAAAACATACACATTCATATTATGATTGAGATGGGTGCTGTGGCTCTGACCTTTGCACTCATTACTATCAATTGTGTATACATCTGATAAGGAATTTCAGGTTACTTCTGAACTCACTGTTAATTACTTTGGTTTGGAGTGCACAAAATAAATGCACACACACACACACTCACACATGCAAACATAAGCAGGGACAAAGAAAGATGCCAATATGAAAACATTAACCATCAGTGGCAATTCAGAGCCAATTTTAAAGTTAGCACTTGGATTTGAGACTCTCTAGGGTAAGTTTTAACCAAAACAAACACAGAAAGTACTTGCAGAAAATGCATGTATGCTGTTTACTCTGAGCCAGTTCTTTTGTTGCTGAGTTTATTAAGCAATAATATGTCACAGCCAAAGACATGCTATGCTATGTTTTTATTTCATGTTCACACATATACAGTCTGAAAAGTATTGAAACAGTAAGATTAAATACAAACTTTCCAGAACAGAATAGAGTCCTTTGCAGTGTGTGCATTTGTGTATGTGCGTCAGGGTATATAGTAGTCTGTAAGTATGAGTTGGCGGGCAAAGTTGAACTCTATGCCGCTGTCCTGGGTTTCCTACCAATGTCTAAGCATTTAGCCAAGGTTGGCACAAGATGCGCGTGTATACACACACATGCACACATACACAATTGTATGCTTTATAAGGTGCCCACTGATGTCATGGCAACCCCATATCCTCAGCAAGAGGGAAGATGCTCTGTGCCAAAAAAATGCCATGGTAACTTTTTTTTTTGAAAGCCACGTTGCCCAGAAACCTTTGAAGCTTATTAAGTGAAACCAGTAGGGAGACAAATGGACAGGGAGAGAGAGAAGAGGGAAAGAGGAACTGGGGAAAGAGAGAGGGATGGGAGTGCGTCCTGTTCCAGGGCCAAAGTGGGTCTTTGTTTCAGGAAAGGGAACATTGTGAACCTGCAGTGAGGAGGCGCAGCTAGCTCGCTAATAGTGCCTTCAATGAGTTTTCTTGTATAGATGACAAGTCCACCTAAACTTGTCATTAGTATGATGGTGCACTGAGTTCTGTTTATCAGAAAATGGTACCATCCTTGTTGTGCTCAGGCTTTTTTATATACTTTAAAGCTTGCACCAGTTTGCTAGCTGGCATTACATGGTGTTGGCAAGAAGTGGCCAATGGGCAATATTAGATGGAGTGTTGTGAGCTGGGGGGGGGGGGGGCATGCATTCTAACGTTTGGCTTTTTAATGTGTGTACTTGTATGTGTGATTGCATTTTTACTCATGATTATGTACCTGTATGCAAAGTATGTGTGTGTATGTGTGTGTGGGTGCTTGTGTGTGTTCATGTGCCCTCGCTGTGTAATTAAATCAGTCCATTTCTCCTTGAGTTAGCTTGCGGCGCCAGCGGTGCTGCCCAGTGAGACAGTGTCAGGGTCTGCCAGTTTCATTAGCCCTGATGGATCACCTCATGATAATCATTGCACTCACCTACACTTCAAAAAGAAAACGCTCCAACTTTGGATGGGTGAATAAGTCATTGTGTGTGTGCGTGCGAGTGTGTGGACACAGGCCGTATGCGTACCAACAGGGACAACAGCAGGAGTATTTCATTTCATGCCCCTGTGTCCTGAAACTATCTGTGTGTTTGCATGTGTGTTTTTCAGTGTTGTAATTATGTACACACGTGAACAGCCTGCAATTACGTTTTCATGTGTGTAAGTATGTGTGTGAGTACAGTGTGCAAAACACCATTGAGAGCTAGGTGTTGTCACTTTTGCATGGTGTGTGTGTGTGTGTGTGTGTGTGTGTGTGTCTGTGATAGCATTGCTTTGCGCATGTCTGTGTGTACTGTGTACACTGTGCACCAGGGGCAGGGCTCCGCGCTTAGTTAGGATTTTTGGTGGCGATTTCCATATTGCCTGGGGTCATGTGGGCACGGTGCCCACTCCTGGTGCTGTGGGTGCCCGCTGAGGCGTGGGGAGATTAAAGCGGGCGCACGGTGCCACAAAGGGGCCTGTCTAGTGCTTTTTAATTCCCCTAAATTAGGGCACAGTGCCAAAGCAGCTCCCTGCTATGGCAAACACTCCATAACTGGCACCATAACTACTGCTCAGCAAGACACAGAGAGAGAGAGAGAGAGAGAGAAGCTGAACACTGGAAGAAAACATTCCCTCACTCTCTCTTTTTCACACACTTGGACACACATGCTTGCATACTTGTAATTAGTAGTCTGTAGCCTTTGCTAGTTTGGGGTGGGAGTCTTGGTAATTCGCTATCATTCACATCACTTCAGTTCTATTCAATGAGTTCAGTTGCAATGATGTCAGAATCACCAGTGGAATGTGCATGTGTGTGTGTGCGTGTGTGTGTGTGTGTGTGTGTAAATCTGCATACCCTAAGGGCAGTGGCATGCCACTAAAGAAACAGTAGGTGGACACTTTTTTGGTATTCATGTGTGTCTTTGCATATTTGTGTGTGTGTGTACATTCATGCCCTCAGGGTAGTGGCATGCTGCTAAAGGGCTAGTGTACGGACACTGGGGAGTGTGTGTATGTCAGGTCTCTGAGGTCCTTTTCTGTGTCTGCCTAATCCAAATCCACTTTCTGAGGTGCCTTGTTGGCATCACTACCCCTCAGAGCACTGCCAGGGAGTGCTGGTTCGTCATAGGATCTCTGATACCTTTGTATCCTGTCTCATACATTTCTGTGTGTGATCCAGCATTTTATTCATGTCATAAAAGACGGTTTGTAGGTTTAGAGCAAGGCTAATATTTCGCTGCCCTGAAAGTAAATTTGTTCTAATATGTGCTGATCACCTTTTTCATATTTTCTTTTCTGCATTAAACTCACTCTGGCTTTGGTCAAAACACGAAACACAAACACGTGTGAAGCATGATGCAATATATGGGCCGAGAGAATATTTTGTGTGTGTCTGTTTGTGCGTATGTGTCTGCATACAAACGCATGTGTTAATCCCAGTCTCTCCCAGCATCTGGAGCCTTGACACAGTTTAAAGGGCTGGCTGTGTCCGCACAGAGCTGGGCCAGTGCTCACAAACACCCACACACACACACACACTCACGCAGCTATCTGGGGCACCAGAAGGCCCAAGCAACGCCAAGGCAGAGGCTGCCCACTTTGGCACTGCAAGGTGGGGCTGCGCTGGCGCTTTGGGGGAGAGAGAAATGGCAAGGGTGTGTGGTAGGTGCTGGGAGAGAGGAAGGGAGAGGAATGGGGGGGAAAGTTGGGGGCGGTGAGGTGTATTTGTGTGTGTGTGTGTGTGTGTGTGTGTGTGTGTGTGTGTGTGTGTGTGTGTGTGTGTGTGTGTGTGTCTATATATGAAGCGGGGGTGGCTGGCATGTGATGATAACCCTGGGAAAACGCCCATTCCCTCTGAGGAAGGTGAAGAGGGAGGGGTGGGTGGCGGCAGTGGGGGTTAGGGGTATAGGGTGTAGTCTGTGTGTGTGAAAGAAAGACAGGATGAAATGTAGACATGGAGAGGTATGTGTGTGTGTTAGGGTTTGCGTGGTACACTAACTCCAGTCTTGGAGCGGTCCATCCTAGTGTTCTTATGCTAATGTTGTTTCTATCATAGCTTGGAAGACAGGTGTTACTTTTCATGTACAGCTTGGCATCGTAAAGGAGGAGAAGAAGAAAAAGAAGAGTTACCTTGTTTTTCTTTCCTCTCACTCTTTTTTTCTCTCTTTCTCGTCTGACTCTAAAATACCTCTCTGCCATTCCCTATTGAGCCAATAATAATCCCTCAAACTTTAGGACACACTCACCCACAAACACATATGTACATAGTGCTATCCAGCCATCCGCACCCCCCTACAAACAGCCCCCTCACTCCCCATACTATCCCCTCTTCTCTATGTAGCACCACAGATGCCCATGTTGCCCTGCAACAGCTGTCTCACCATGTGCCCTACCAAGTGTTGCCACCCAATGGAGGGGAGAGGAAGTGAGGAGGAGGAGGGAGGATTTGGGTGGAGAGGGAGAAAGGGAGGGTGCTGTATTTGGATGGTAGGGACAGGGTCATGAATATTAATTTTTGTTCTTTCTTTTATCATCAAAAAGGAACTGTCGTCTACGTGGTCATCATGTGTTTTGCTTTGTCTTGATTATCAGCGTATATTCACAGATTTTTATTGCATCCACGCTCACTCATTGTTTCTGTTTCTGGCCTCTATCTCTCTGACTCTCCCAGTCTGTCTTTCTCATTTGGTTCTGGATTCGGACGAGGTGGTGGCCAGCGCCCATGCCCCCCCCCGGTCACAGGAAGCTCCTGGACGCAGAGCAGAGAAGGAGGGAATAGAAGTCAGAAGGCGCATTCCTATTGGTGCAGCAGGTTAACTACACTCGTGGTGACCAATAACCAGAAGAGGCATGCATAGTAACAGCAGGGCATGGCGAGAGGGTATTTTCAAATTCAAACACTGGTCCAACAAGTAAGGTGCAGAATCCAGATTCGATCTAGTGACAGAACAAAATGGAGGGTCGGGATGGTATGCCGCCATTTTGGGGCAAAATATTTCAAGTGCATGCCGCGTTTCCTTATAAAGTTCAAATAAGCTGTTCAGACTGCTACCTTGCAAAGCCATGGCAACAAAATGACCTTGAGCATTAGTGTTTGTTTGTTAAATATACTTAATAGCGCACAATTAATGAATTATAAACAATAGACTTTTGCCTTTTTAGAACACAATGTGATTTAAAGGTGCCACAGTCCCTACTAAGCCACTCTAAATATTCTGCTAATTACTGAAAATTCTTTCAAAGACAGACATCTGTGCTCACAGAGAAAGCCATACCTGTGACTTTGATTTTTTATTTTGAAACTGGAAAAGTAAACCAATGAGGCGCAAAAGATGCCAGGACAGATGGATCCAAGTGTAGGGTACCATCCGAGAAACTGATGCCACATACTCTTCCCCTGTGGTCTTAACTGCATGCAAAATAAATGCACTCGAGAGCTTGAGATGCCCAATAAAAGAAAACTAATGAAAAAGTACACAAAAAAGTACCAGAGGAGTTGTGAGTGAGTGTGGCACGGTACCCTCCTTGTGTATTTGTTCATTTAATTTTGAAGGGATGAAAGCAGACAGGCATAAAGAGGGGCAGACGTAGAGAGATCACAGCATCGTGTACCGTATTGGTGGGTAGTGTGCCACACAGTCTGCCTCCTAAAGCAATAAATCTGAAACAGCATAATAGATAAACGCAATTCAGAACACAAAATACCCTGCGAGGGAAAACTAATAAAAAACTGAGTGATTAAGTGGAATCAGAGCTCTTAGGCAGTATCTGGAGATGGGAGCTGTCGCCATACAAAGACCGGAGCGGGCCAACACAACAGATGAGAGAGCATAGGGACGGGGGGCCGAGAAAATGAGGGCTAAAAGCAGAGGGAACGAGAGACAGATGATGGAAGCGAGGAAAGGAGGGATGGAGGAGAGAGAGAAAGTGAGGGATGGATGGGGCAGCAGATCAGAGGGAGCCTCTAGTGTGTCTTGCTCTCCCTTTAAAGAAGAGCCAGGAAAACAGATTAGGAGTCCTCTTTTCTCCTGGGGGAGCACGCACACACACACACACACACACACACACACACACACACACACACACACACAAACAACCTCCATTCATCTGCCCTCCTCCTCCTCTTCACACAAATAGAAAACTAACTAACTTTTACACTGCGCCTGACCTGCCCGGCCCAGAACAAATCCACTCGGTGCTGAAGTCGTCCCCGCTGACAGAACGGGTGGAGACACAATGACAGCCTGTGTGTGCTGCAGCTTAGATGACCTCACATCAGGTCACGTATGCTAACTGTTTATGACACAAAGAGGAACGATGTCAGGGAGTGTCTGCCTGCTATAGACGGATGTGGACGCACACAAGACACAATGTGTCATTGTGTCCTTGAGAGTGGGTTGTGTGTTTATATATAATTATGTGTTGTTGATAATGATGATGATGATGATAATAATAATAATAATAATAATAATAATGTAGTGATATATCTTCATATAAGGTTAATCTGACCATTATTTTCTTGATTAATCAGTTATTCATTTAGTCCATGAAATATAAAAAATGTGAAACTTGCCTATCACAGTTTCTCAGAATCCAAAGTAACGTCTTCTTTTGTCTGACCAATAATCCAAAACCCAAAGATTTTCAATTTACTACCATATATGACAAAGAAAAAGAAGCAAATCCTCACAGGGGAGAAGCTGAAATGAAGAGAAGCAAATGTTTTTGTTTTTTGCTTAAAAATTACCAAAACAACTGCTTGAATGTCACAATAGTTACTAATCAACAATCAACTAAACGTTTCAGCTCTGATAATAATAATAAACATAACTGTTGTCTTGTTTGTAATCCTCATTTTTGCTGATACAAAAATTCTGATTCAAGAATTTGAAAATAATTTTTTATCAGTTAAACTGTGTGCGTGTGTGTGTGGGTGTCGTGCGTGTGTTATCAAAGCTGAGCCTAATGTCAGCCATTGATAAACCACTGCCCTAAGGAAAACACAGAGACACTTCTGCACCCATTACACTTCAGCAAAATTCTTGGAAAGGTGGTGCCTCTCTTCAGAAAGACAAACGGCTCGTTCACGGTTTCTATGTCACGCTCTCCTGATGTAATGGGTTTGACTCCAGCCAATAGTCTTTGTTGCTGACCTCTCACTGTGAAACATATAGAGCTTGACAAAACATTAAAGGCATAGAAGTACTCTTAAACAGTTGTGGAAGATGTATTCAGATCCTTTACTTAAGTGAAATAGCAATATTAATGTAACAACACTCATTTCCTAGTGAAAGTCTTGCATTCAAAATCTTATGTGAGGTATTTAAGCAAAATATACTTAAAGTATCAAATTATGATGAATGGCCCCTTTTAAGTGTGATATTATTACATATAATGTTATTGCAATAATTTATTAGCAGGACTTAAATGTTGCAGATGGTTGAGGCGGAGATACTTTTAACTACTGTACTTACTGTTTATGTAGTTTAATCTAGAATAGCATAAAAATGATGATGTGTTTTGCAAAGCTATTAAGTAAATGTAGTGGGTAAAAAGTACATTTCCCTCTGAAATATAGTATAATAATATAATATTGTAAAAAAAAAAAAAGGATATGAAAAAGTTTAACAAAATGAAAAAAAAGTTACTTAAGTGCAGTACTTGAGTAAACATAAGTACTTTCCCCATAATTAAATTGGACACATGAGGGATGTGTGTAAATAAAATATTTACTATTAGTGCTGTTCTGGTGCTGTCAAACAATAATTGCCAGAGATCACTTGCTCAGAAAAGATTATCAAGAACCCCACACATGTCCTCTGTGACTACTTTATTCAGGAACAACATTATGTAAAATAAAAAGCTGAAAGTTTGGCTTTATTCCACAAGTCATTAGACTTATGGACAGTTGCAGTACAAGAGACGGTCACTTTCCCTTTGTGTAGACTGATAAACTTGTGCCTTGTGGTAGGCAGTTATTAGTAGGCAGCTATGGATTCATCTCAACTATTTTCCAATTTTATGATATTTTGCCATTTTAGATTGTTTTTGTCCATTTGAACTAACTTTGAATTTCCCCTTGAGTGATGAATGAAGTATTTTGAAGTCAATTGAGTGAATACATATTTTTAAGAATAAGGTAGTCAGGGTATTTCAGTTTCCTTCCACAAAACGTAAGTAGAAAAGTAGATGACCCTCTATTTTGTAGTGTAACATATTTAATTAAAGTGCACTCACCTCTTACTTACTTATCAGGTGTGTGTGTGTGTGTGTGTGTGTGTGCGTGTGTGTGTGTGTGTGTGTGTGTGTGAGTGTGTAATGGGGGTTCCCCTTCCAGAGGGAGGATGGTACAGCCTATAATAAAAATGTATATTGTTTGGGACATCTCTATGGTCTTAGGTACATACTATAATCACAATGTTCACTGATCGAGTGCGGCTGGGGACCTTTGTTGTTCCGTGTCATCCCATCCTCCACCCGTCACTTTTCTGCCAAATATCCTGTCTATCTCCCATGTCAGCTACTGAATAAAAACACAAAAATGCTTAAAGAGATAATGCTGAGAAAAGAGCATGTTGTTCATGTCTGTTTTTGGCCTCAGCAGATGATTTCAGCATTGCTTTCTGCAGTGTTTCATAAAATCAAACATTGTTAGACATTTATTATTGTATCCTCCTGTGGGGAAACTGTCCTGAAGGAAACTGCTGCTGCTTCAAAATCTGTAGGTTAAAAAGTCTCCATGACTCTGCAGTGGGAATGTGCTCGGCTGGCAGCAGCAATGTGAACATACTCCACCCTCCATCCCATTCTCCCGTGCCAGGGCCGGGCATTCCTCTCCCCTCCAATGGCCGGTTAGCACCCACTCTTTTTCTCTTTCTTTCTCTGTTTCACACAAACAGACACAGAATTTTTTTGTCCCTATGCGACTACTTCAGATCAACTATTTCCTTACTTACTTACTTGCCACATACATTCCTTAATTTCCTCTTTGCAGCCACCCCTTCCTTCATCCTTCCTTCATTTCCACTTCCTTCCTTCCATCTTTCTACCCCTTCAACAACCCTCCATCTCCATCGAGCTCTCCCCTTCAGCTGCTCTCTCATTTGTGTTTATTTGCATGGCAGAGCGTAAAGGATACAGACAATGTGAGCAAGGCCAGCAGAGCCCTCCTGTGTCGATGCAGGCCAGGGCTGAGATTTGTAATGCTAGACAACACTCGGCAATGTGGGGATAAATCCTCGGACGCCACAGACAAAAAGAGCCTTGTTTTTTCATTTCCTTTCCACCACTTAATGCACTTCTCGCATGGAGACGCAGAATTCTCCGGGACATTTCTTTTAGCGGGGAGAGGAATGAAGATTGTAGGGAAGAAAAAAATAGTTCAGCCGAGTTTGATATATGGTCTCGGTGCAGAGGATATTTTGTATAAGGACATAATTTCATTTTCCCCTGACTTCGATGCAGCAGAGGGCAGTGAGAACAGGTTGGGAGTAGATGTCAGTGTAGTGCTACAGACAGGAGTCAGAGTGAAGTGTTTTTAATAGGTGGCAGGGGGACTGAGGCCTGTGATTTTTATTTGTCTTGTGTGTTGTACTTTGTAGCTGTACAGTGTGCTTTTGTAGACTTCTGATACCGCTATGAATCTAAAAATTTGGCTTATCAGTTGTGAATAATTGTTACTCTTTTCTCCAGCTCAGCTGTATTTGCTTTTCTCTGTTTCCTACATCTATTCTATTATATCTATCTTATATCTATTTGATTGTCCCAGTGGCTTAGCTGTGAGTACCTTTGCAAATTTGTAGATAACATATCTACACGTTGCAATGAAGCTGTGAGCTGCCATTTTTTTAATGTGTTGTTTTCTCCTGTTTTTTCTTTATTTTAGGGAGTATGATTCAGTGAATGTCTTTCTGTTGCACTTCTGAGGAGAGATATTTTTACATGTATTATTTTGACCTTGGTTCACCTTGAGTTATATTGCTTCAGTTTTATTGTCACCATTATCTTTTGTAATCATAAGCGTTTATATTTTGCTTTTGGGGACCGGGAAGGGAATAACATTTAACTTTCCTGTTGTGCTCCTGCTCCATAGAGGAGTGTGTAAAACATCTGTCTGATTGATTTCTGAATTTCTCAGAAGCCATATCCTCTTCGCAACCATTTAAAAATAATCTGAGATGTTTCCTTATATTGTTATCCTAATTATACACTTTATTATTTAATTTCTTTGATAAAAGGTGTACCTGTTGATTAACGTTTATATGGCTGTGCTGGTTTGTACCTTTGTTCCACTATCCCTCTACACTTGTAAACAGGTGTTGGCGCCAAGTCCATCTTTGATAAGATATAATATTTATCTGCTGCAATTTACCTCTGTGCCGCTCATTAACCAGCACTGCATCACATGGCTTCTTTTCTGATAATTACTTTCAACAAGTCCATCATGATTTGCAGTTATATTCCAGTCCAGGATCTAAAACTTGAAATTTTGAGGGAACATTTTGCCCTGATTCGTTTTGGGGTTTACTGAGAAGCATTTTGGACTTAGAAGCAGTCCTTCAATGTTGTCTGAACTTTGACTGTCTGATCCCACAATGTGCCCTTCTCTTCTCACAGTGAGGTTTCGGGAACTTGTTGCCCACATAATGCTGGGTCTTAAAACAGTGTGGTATCAGAGCCATTGTGGTCTGCAATAATGGCTGGTTTAGGGGGCTGTGGTGAGACACACCGCTCAGGGCTTTCATTAACCCAATGCTCAGTCTAATTGAGTCTTACAGGTTGCCTTACATGATTAAGGCCACTGCATGCCAACAAATTCCCTGCAGTTTATTTTGTAACTTTTGGAACATATGAATTGAATTTATTTTTCAGATTCAATATTTTCTTCCAAGAAACATTTAAATGGAACAAACCACATTAACTTTCCTTTGGGAGGCTCCTTTTTAAATTGTGTTTTAATAACATAAAGCAAGGGTTTATGACAAAACCAATTGAGTTAATTTGTTATTATTCCCCCTGTCTCCACAATATACAACAATCTAATGGTTGTGATGGTTTCAATGTCACAAACAAAATGATTTTGGGAGGAGGATCAAGTTAGATTAAGACCAGCAGTCCACATTTTTATCAATGTTATTTTAAGAAAAACATGGGCAATTGTTGTCTAATTGAAAGGAGGTCAACGTCTGTAAGCATATGGTGCATCAGCACCAGGGAAAGGGAGTATAAATTATTATTTAAGTCACATTAATAGACAAATGCATGTGGGTTTCCTTATGCATTAATGATTTAGTGTTCAGATTTTTAATGGGCACATTTCATACAATGTGTCCTATTATTTTGTGATCAGACTTTTATGAGTTAATCTTGTTTTGACAAACTTTATGGAAAGTGTGTCATGGTATGTAATTAATTAATTCCATGCTTTAATATTGAACACTACTGTCACGCTTTTATTGTGCATTAAACATTTAAATGTTCATCCACATGTAGTTCAGGTTTTTTTTTTTTTTTTTTTAGCTATATTATTCGAAAATGAATCCTAATTATTTATTTACCCTATGCGACATTTTAAAAATAGCCTTCTAGGCAATGTTTTTGTTTCTTAATTTCCAGCTTTCCCTCGCAGATGTGTTTTACAGGTAAATGCACTCTTAAGAGGCAGAATGTCTTTTTTTCCTGCAATTATTTTTGCGGGATATTTCTTAAAATGTGTTTTCCATGAAAAAGCGTAGCACTGCACATCTGATTAGTGGCCATTTCTATGTCAAATACACACATGCATATCATATGATGCACGTCACTGCCTGATTGTCATGCTGAGAAATGCTCCTTGTCGACGGTACAAAGGTGATACAGAGCTCCACGTATTTTAGTTGTAGAAACACGTTTGCTCGATTTTGTTAAATGTTTTCGGAAGCAGTTTTGTTACCTTGTGGAGGCTGTGTAAACTTGCGGAAAATCTGTGTGGCCTTCTGCAACTTCCGGGATTTAGCTGGCCGTGCTGAGTACACAGTGCGGTCTAACTGTACACACTGTTATTTGTAAATTAATAAAGGGTTAAGAAAAAATCGTGTCGTGGGATTATTTGGGGTTTAAAGGAACGTCTTGGTGTTTTTCCAATCAACTGGTCATTCTCCAAACAGGCCGTCGGACATGTGCGAGCTTCCCAGTCATCAGCATCTGTATTAAAACATTTTTTAAAAAGACACCAGAATTAATATTCAATCAAACTGGGGGGAAAAATTGATTTAGTAGCCTAGATCATGGTATAAACTGTGAAAATTATACAACCACTTGAGGCTGATGTCATTCGATCAATAAATCACCAGACTTGATTATAAATTAGGCTCTATTTGCATCGCCTTATTATTATTATTATTATTATTATTATTATCATCGTCATCATCATCATCATTATTATTATCATTATTGTCATTATTATTATTATAACTTCTGGTGTTGTTCAATTTTTATTATGACCCTCAGTGCTTTTGATGATTATGCTGTTTTTATTTTTTTTGTGTGTGAAAGCATATTGATAATTATTTTAATACAGGTTCACCAATTATTTCATTATTCGTCATTCTCATAACTGACTGCTTAACTTGCCAGCACTGTTAACTTGTCACTACAGCAACTTGTAGGCCTACTTTGTCTCATGCCCCAACTAATGACCAGTGTTCACGTTACAAATAATAATAATATCAATAGTCACAAATCATTTCCAAATCATCAAAATTCCGAGTGGATTCAGGCTGTCATGGGCTGTGTCACAAAACAAAACAAATAAGACTCACATTTGAGCTCATACATATTTATATAGTCAAATTAATGGAACTGGTGCAGTAAGAATATTTTATTTTGAAAATGAGATCGAAATATAAAATAAAATGTCTCACTTTTGTACAAAAAGTGGTCTTGAACAGTCAATGTGCAGGTGAAAGAATCCAGTTGAGAAAGCAACGTCATTCTGTGTTTGTGCTGTAGTCTAATAAACACAGTAAGCTTTGGACTTAAGGGCCTTTGTTGACATTCATGTTAAACAAAAGTAAAGCTATGACGGCAACGAAAACGACCCATTTTATCTCTCTGTTGAGTAAATGGGCCATCGGGGGCCTCCATTACCTTAATTTTTGTTTAAATGCCAAAACCTTCAGAAACACACTTTCAGGTGAAATTGAATAATCCAAATTAGTCTGAAAAAAATAATTAAATCACAAATTCAATTACAGATGAATAATTGATGCGGCCAAATGTGTGGGGAGGTCAACATTTAATTATTGATTAACCGTCATGTTGGAGGAATGTCAGTCGACGTCTGATTTAAAGAATAAAAAAAGACGGATTAAGGACACACGCACAACTGAAAACAAGGACATTTTACACGCAGACGTGCAGGCTCAATTGCTGCATTCATATGTAGTAAGAAGGAAAATATTTATTTTGTTGTCCTGACATGAAAGAAGCGTTTGTATTTGTTCAGCAAATCCTGACATTGGAAAATACCTGAGTATGAAACAAAGAGAGTGTTTTCAACCTGTTCTATTTTTGGGGGGGGGGGGTTGAACATTTTTTCATTGTTGAAATGTTTTATGTTTTCTTGGGTTTGGCGAAATCATTTTTATCTGCTGCATTATTGTTGAGAGATTATTTTCTGTGTGCCATTTTCAGTTTTGGGCATGGTGTCCCTAAGTCCTGCTGGCCAAATTTATTCACATCAAAACGGTTCAACTTGATGCTCCTCGTTCCAGGACATGTACAGCCTGTTATTTGTATAACCTGTACAGTACATGTTATATAAATAACTCACTTTCTTAATTTGAAACTCCACTGACGTTTTGAACTCCACCTTGGCTCTTTTCCTAAATAATCAGAGCATGTCCTCATGTGTTTTACTTTTCTGTTGTCTGCTGCTGCAGGCCTCTATATACAACCTAACTAAAAGCACTTTCAATAAAAACAAAGCACATTTCGTGTTGTGGAGTTATTTCCTCAAAGGCAGATCTTTTATGGCTTACAACGTGTCTGTACTCTGTAATGTCTCAGTCACATTTAATCCTGTTGCTTCACAGCGTCACTCTGTTGGGAGACACTGACAATAAATGTGTTCAAAAAGCTTTAAAGTTTAGGCTTGCTAAATTCTGCCATTGGTAATTACAATTACCATCATTTCAACGATATTTGTATACATTTATACTCGTGCTGTGTCATAATTTTACCAAGTCCTGCCTTCTAAAATCCTCTGAACCTCACTGAATTTTTGGGGAGACAGTGACTGATAAGTGGCAACGGTTTTTTAGGCTATGTGTTGGTGATTGTGAGATCAGCTGCGTGGAAACAGAGAGATCTCCTGCTCTAGATTCCCATTAAATGAACCCATTGACCGTTTTAGTGCTTGATCTTTGCTCCAGATTGCAACATTAAAATATACGGAAATCAAACTGGGAGCAGCTCGGGTCGTATACCCAGCCATGCCCACAGTGCCACTCTGAATGTACAATATACAGGCGGTAGGTAGGAGCCAGTGCAGCCCTAATCCCCGCGGTCCACGATTTAGCCCCTGGTCCTCTTAATTCTCCTAAAGCCCCAGCTGCTACTCTGGCCGCTCCGCTCTCTCCGCGACAGACTGCACACCGCTCGCTTTATTAATAATTCACCTAATAATTCACCGGTTCGACGCTGCCGGCTGAAGCCCCGGACCCCCACCTTCACTGTAAACAACTGCCCTAATTCCCAGTCTATTATTTTTGTGTGTGTGTGTGTGTGTAACCAGGTCGCACACTGGTGAGGTGAGCTATTTAGTGGCTGATATTTACTGGGAGGGAAGCGTAGGCTATCCGTCGTCGCTGCCGGAGCGCACTGAGAGCTTCCATTTTACGCACCGAGGCATCCAGAACCCCCGCCGAAGCCCGGACTGACTACGTGTCGCTGTGCAGGCATTCTACTATCGGAGAGGCTGCAGCGATTTGAAGAAGCATAACGCAAGCTGATCTTTCATCTTGTCAGCTTTGAAGGAGGAGGCGGCGAGGGACCAGGGGTGTCCCCCCGTTTTGTGTGTAACGCCGCGTGTGTAGCGCGCGTGTGTGTTTGTGTGTGTTTGGAACAAGAGAGAGGAGAGAGAGAGAGAGAGAGCGATACGAGGCTAAAACAGATCGGACGCTCGGCGCAGGAGACAGCCGCCTTTGGACACGTTTTGGAGACAGAAGCTGCCCGACTGCAAAGGTTGCACACGGAAAAATATTATTAACAAAACTTACTTTGCATCCCTTCTCCCGTCCAATAATTTTTTTTATCGTGTTATTAATATTATTTCGGGGGAGTTTTTTTTAGCGTCTCCCAATCTGCTGGACAAGTTTGGCCGCTGAAGGACGCACCTCGGGACTTTGACGCAGACGTCTCCCTGACTTCTTGCTGCTGGACATGGGCGCATCCGAGGCCAAACAGCGGTAGACGGAGGGCTCGGAGCTGCAGTCCTGCTTTCCTCCTCTCTCTTGCAGAGTGGACCCACTTTTGAAAGAGCGTTGTTTTTTTTTCTGGGCCTAAGGCCGACTTGTTTAAAGGTCCCTTTTTTGCTTCCGGCAACAGCGAAGAGACCAAGTCTTCCTCCCTCAGCCCTGACTCCCTCTCTCACTTTTTTGGAAGCAGAACTTTTAAAGGAAAATGGGGCATTGAGAGGGTTGGCAGATCTCCCCACGCTATAATGGTACGTGCTGTGTAACTCAATAGTTCCCCTCTGTTGGGTCTATAGGGTAAAGTCTATAGGACTGAAAATAAACCATACATTGCATGTGTTTAACTGCATTGGTGCGGGGTTTGGGGGGGAGTTTAATTTCTTTGTAAAAGATAAGGACTACGCACACACAGTGAGAGTTGGCTGTGGAGAGTGAGGCCATAAATGACGATACAACACACCTGTGTGTGTGCGCGCGCGCACGCGCGTGTGAGATAGAGAGAGAGAATAAGTGTGTGTTATGTGTAATCACCGTATGCTTCCTAGCCAATTTTGATCATTATAAATCATCTAAACTGACTTTGATTAATCAAAAACATTTACAATGCCTGTAATACTTGCACACGAACAATGTATTTTAATGCATCTGTATTTTTTAAACTATAAAAAATGTCTCGTAGCCTATTTTCACCTAATCTCCTTAATGCTTCCTCAAAGACGTAACCTAACGTCACTGAAATATAATTATGTCTCGGATAAAATATAGAAAATCTGTTTCCTAAGTGAAAGTGACTTAGTCTCACTGGTGGGTTAACGATGTGCAGGCTCAGTTGTTTGCAGAAGCGTTTGAGTGGCCCTGTAGACACCGACTGACAAAGTGGAGGCTGATCTTCCCGCGCCGCTTGGATCAAACCGAATAAAACACACATGTGACCACAGATAGAGGTGATCTGAAGGGCCAACATATAGAGTATATGGGCGGTATTCATCATTATTGTGATTATGATGATGATGATGAAATTATGCAAGCATCTCAGATGTCCGTGTGGAGCAGGGTTGCTGCACCGTTCTCCATCCTGCACCGAACGGTGTCTTTTCTGCCTGCGGCTGCTGTTTAATTTTTATTTTTAATCAATGGGCACTTCATTTGCGTAGTTGATGACACTTTATAGCGACTACAGAGGGGGTGGAGAGGTGAGGTGACACACAGACCGTCTTTGTGCCCCCAGAACAAGTGCTGAGGGTGCTTTTATAACGAAATCAGCGTGGATGATCAGAAAATCAAAAGGAAGAAGCTCTGTTTGGATGATGAAGATCATCCAATTATATTTTTAAATCCTGTAGCATTTAGAGAGATACATATTTTTTTTCATCAGATAATTACTATGTAATCATCATTTGACATTGATCCACCTCTGTGCTGCAGTTTAAATATTTTAAATTACAATGGCCCAAAATGATAAATTTAATGGCCTAAAATTGTGACCTACATTCTAAGTGATCCTCATTATCAACCCAAGAGAAAAGATTATTAAGGTGCCATAATTTGGTTGTATGTCATGTGTTTTGCAATTTAGCATAACTTACAGGGTTGATTTGTTGGGCTTTTTGAATTTAGAAATACCTGTTAAAATATTCTGAGGTGATGCTGGAAAGTTTTTGTAGTAAAGTAGAAATGTTACACTTTGCAAGGGGGAAAAATAGTGTGCACATGATTTTCGCAACCTAACAGTGCACCAATAATGTAGCCTAACTCTTTAAACACAGTTGACCAAGCTGCTTCACTCTACATATTACACAAAAACAGCATTCCAGTAGTCCTCTGAGGTCAGGACTTCCTACAATAGACGTATAAGTAAAATGTAATGGTTTATATAGGCTGAAACACTATTTGGATATAATTTTGAAATGGTGATGTCTTTGTCTAAACAACAGAGACAACAAACACAATAACACACATAACAAATCATCAACAATACAGGGAAATATGTGAAAACTTCTGGCATGAGCATATTTCACTGCTATTTTTTCATTATATTGATTCCAAATGCTGCAACAAATCATTCACGTATCTTTTTGCTTGCCAGAGCTGCTATATATTGTCCCAAAAACACTATCTCAAATTCAGACAGGAGGGGACGCTCAGTTTCATCAACAATAAGCAAAAGAGTCCTGTACAAAATAATATTATACAAAGCATCCGCGAGCCTTCCTCTGCTCATTTGTTGTCATCAACTTTACAGGAGGTATGTGATTGCTGTCCCCCAGACGGATGACACACTCTATCACACCAGATTTGTGTTTTAAATGTCAGTGTTACATAACTATTATGGGGGTCACCTGCCAAAGTTGTATGTGTTGAACCCGGTTTATGTGACACCCAGCCATACCTGCAGAGCAACACACACAAGCTTCAAGCGATTCGAAATGTCAGATTGCAGGCCACGTGTGGTTTGTGGTAGCGGCTGTCCAATCATCTGTCTATGTTTCTTAAGGTAAACGAACTATGAGACAATGGTTCATAAGTGGCAGTGATATCACGATCCTCATTTTGTTGTGATTGCAGGCCTATAATTTCACAGTTGGTTGAACCGCGGTTGTTGCAGAGAGAACCTGCCAACCACAGAGTCTGTCAAATCAAAGCCAAGGCTGTTATTGGTGCCGAGGTGGGCGTGGACCTTGCCATATTATTAAATACATTTTTAGAGTATCATTTGAGTTGAGTTGGAAGTGGGTGAGGCATTTTACACGAGCCCAACACGCTGCCTTATTGAGTCATACTTTATTTAGTGTGTCTATGTGTGTGTGTTTGGTAATGTAACTCTATGCTTCCTGGTCTTTGTGGTAAACTCTCCCGTATTAGAACCATAACCACAAGAAAATCTCCCCATGGATCAGTACTTGTGTGACACAAAGGGCTGACTGTACCAGCCCAAACCTCATTGTTACATGCAGTGAGTGCGGTTTGCCCATTAAAAAAAGCTTGAATAAGGATCCATGTAGGAAAAGAGGTTGCCAGTGGGTTTGGGTAGTGTACGGAGGCGGCATATGGCACAAGCTGTGTGGCGACGAAATGTTGCAGCCCGGGAAGTTCAGTGTTACAATTGGCATGGTGTTATCTTAAGGCAAGCCTGTCGAGCAGGATCAGTAGTTGGCAGGCAATGTGCCAGGCCAAGCAAATCTTGGGGTGTGTCACAATTTGTGCTCTGTTCAAACTTGTTTCACTGTAACAGTTTTGGTGAACGGGTGTATTTCTTCTTTTACATGGAATTGGGACAGCTATTGTTAGGACTGGCATGGTTTCACATCTATTACTCAGTGATTCAAAAGTTTCACCTCACTAAGCAGATGTGCATAAACGCACCTTTGATTTGAACCACACGTACACACACACGGTTGAATTTCCAGCATAAGTCAAATGTGTTTTGCTTAAGTCATCTGAAATTGCTCCTGCCTCCTGCAGTCAGGCCTCCTTAACAGAAACCGTTCACACTGTGTGCCTCATGCCTTTTCCCGAATCCCACCATTTACTATTGTGTAAAACACGACTGCACAATTAAGCCAAATGCAATCTTCAGCACTGCATCTTGGCTGTACTTCTGACCCAACAAAACCTTCAGGACCCACAAGTGGAGTGAAATAATTAGCCCCACTCTGCTCAGCCATCCATCTATCCTTCTTTTTTTAATGCAGCCCACAGTTTCTCATCTTCTTTCTTATTCTCCCCATTTTCCCCTTCACCCCCCTGAGATGGCTGTGTTAAAAAATTGTATTTTTCCAACATTTCTCCCCGAGGTAGCTTTGGCAGGGACACACACGGCGGCCATTTCTGCCTTTCATACACCCCTCACACACCGTGGAACAGATCGCCGATGCGGCCCACCGTCTTTGAAGTGGTTGCCATCTCACGCAGGTTGGCTGGACTCTCTCGCACTCTCTCCCTCTCTCTCTCTCTCCCCATCCCCCCATTTTCATCCTGTGCCTTAAACTTGGCAGTGTTATTTTCAGCCACTAAATCATGATGATAAAAACGCGTTTAAGACACAATGGTGGTGATAATAATTATGGTTTTTAAAAGATGGACTGACAGGGCTGATGGTGGTTATGGCTGATGATTGTGCGGCAGCCAGAATAAATGCTTTCTGGAAACAAGGAGAGGACCGCACCAGGTGTGCGAGCAGTGCAAGTTTTTGTGTGTAGGTGGTGATTTAGTGTGTGAGTGTGTAACTGCAAATGTGAAATGCAGAGAGAGACAAAAAGATGGAGAGGAGGATCATTGATATGTTGCCATTCATGTGCTTTAAAATGGAGCCATCTGAGAACAAATTCCACCATCAGGGCCTTTCATACACAAAGCTCTGTGGAGGTGTGTGTGTGTGTGTGTGTGTGTGTGTGTGTGTGTGTGTGTGTGTGTGTGTGTGTGTGTGTGTGTGTGTTTGTGTGTGTGTGTGTGTGAGTACATGCGTTAGTGTGTGTTCACGCGAGTGTGTTAGCAGGTTTTGGAGATCTCACCTCCAAAGAATTTGGCCATATGGTCGTCAACACATATACCCAGAAAGAGAGAGAGAGACAGATAGAGCGCGAGCCAAGGAAAGACTGTGTGAGATAGTGAGAGAGAAAGTGAAAGAGAAGTGTCTTCTTTTGTCAGTGGAGGCAGCAGCAAAGGGACTTTAAAACAGATCCTATACCCATACCTTAGATCAGATGGCTCAGACAAAAAAAAAATCCGCCATCGCATCCCCTACTCCACATATTTGTGGAGTGGGAAAATCTGTCTCAATTAACACATTTGCATTGGGCGACGATGGACTCCAAATAGGTCACTGACTCAATCTCCCGCCTCCAAATCTTCCCTCTAAAATGTTAATTAAGGAGGGCTTTGAGATTTTTTCGCTCAGGGCTGGCCATATGGGCCGGGCATATGTTCTATATATATAGTACAATATATAATTCATACACTGCTGCAGGAGAGAGTGTTTGGGGGCCTGGAGTTTTTTGGGGGGTTTACTACAAAGGGAGTCAGTATGTTCTGGCCTCCCCAGTGGCAGGTACAGAGCTTAGCCTATTCATTAGCTTTGTGTTATTTACTGTTGCACAATGAGATGGAGGTTCATCAACACCTGTTTCTTTGGCTGACGACATAAAGAAGGCATTTAAATTCTTATTTGTTGGTTGGTTAATATGAAATGAGAGCAAATCCTCTATTGTTGGAGTGCAGTTGATTTTTGTGCGTGTTTTACATTGTTTCAAAAAGTGAGTAATATAAAGCTCTCTGTATATGAAGGGCTACTTATGTACATAGATATTCTCAAATAGTTAGAATGTTTCCTCACACACACACCCAGCTGAACAAGTTTTCTCAGTGCCATGCTCCCAGACACCCATTCACCAGCAGAATGAGGCAGTGGCAGCCAATGAAAACACCCGCAGCTTTTTGGGTCTGGCTCAACCAATCAGAGGAGGCTTACTAGTGCCCCTGACCCTGTTTCTGGCCAGGGACGGCCAATCACAGAGACTCCAGCACACCTGACACATTGTGGTCCGCTTACTGGTAGTCGGCAGGCTCGTGCTGGTGCGGACTCCCTCACAGGTGCCGTGGATCCAGGCCATTATTCTGACCGGCGGGCAAATCAGATGCATCGTCTCATTATCAGACACATGTGGCCTGGCAGACTTTGAGTGTTTGCATTTTGTCTTGTGTGTGTGTGTGTGTGTGTGTATCAGCATGTATGTGTATGTGTATGTGTGCATCTGAGGAACTCTGCTACCTCATTCCCATAATGCTTTGCTGTCTTATCAGCAGGCCTCTCTCACTCTGTTCCTGGCTTCATCCTCTTCTTGAGACTCAACAATGGGCACTGTGTTGCCCCCTTAAGGAGCTGGAGGCCTCGACTATAAAAAGAGACTACAAATTAAAAAAAACATGTTTATGGACTAATAAAGATGATTAGAAATCGCACAATTGCAGAAAAATGGAAGGTTTGCGAGTGCAGATTATCTGTAATAAAAAAGCTGAGGGGAGAGACGGGGGAGAGAGGGAGAAAGAGAGTTAGCTATACAGACCTCTCATTGCGAAGGATATGAATAGCCTTTGTTTTCACCACAACTCAGGGCTGTGTGGTCTGCCAATGTCTGGCTCTTATTATGGGGTTTGTGTCTGTGTGTCTGCGTAAGTGGCATGCACGTGTGCATTGGTGTGTGCGTGCGCTTGTGTGTGTTGCTACATGTTTGTGTGTGAGGCCAAGAGCACGTGGGGGCGTGGAAAAAATGTATATAGGTGCAGGTGATTATATTTTCAAGAGGGTGAGACTATATCTGTGTGCATTTAAACGTTTCCACACACCAGATACACTGTTTTCTCTCTGCTCCTGTTCAGCTAAATAAATGTGGCATGGGGTCTCTGGCTGGCACAAGTGTGTGTGCACGCTTTTTTATCCGTTAAAGTTGTGAAATGAAATAGGATTTCACAGAACGGCACAGCGGCTGTGGGATTTGGGCTCCCTTCAGCTAAGTAGAGTGGGATAGGTTGATCCAATCAACGGCAGAACTGCAAGGAGAGCCCATTTCACAGTTCCGGGCCCTGCCAGAACCCTGCTTGCCTGCCTGCTTGACTTAGAATACAAATGAAGCTCCCTGAATGCACACTTACACACATGCATGCATGCACGCTGGTGCTTACAGAAAGTCTGGCTGGGGATGTATAGTGCAAGAGCTGTTAGCAGGCACTGTGCTTTCTGTGGAGACATGAAACCAGTAGGGGTTATAAGACTGTATGTTATAGTACATGTACGCTTTAGGGTTGTCGTCTCACAAAGGGGAAGCAAGAAAACTCATGTTTGAGCTTGGTGATTTCAGGACACAAATGGTCACAAATGTCCCTCAGGATTTTAATAAATTCTCAGAATTTTGTGAAATTGCAAACTTTGTTTTAACTGCATTATATCTTAGGCCCCTGGTGCCTAACGTGTTAAAGAACAAAAAATCATGTATAATATTGCATAGAAATTCAATGATTAAAATGTTTAATATATTCTGCAGACCCCCAAATTGAGTCCAAGTGTATTCTTCTCATTGGAACTTCATGCAAAGCAACAACTCCCAGCAGCAACTTTACATGCTGGAATTTCTGGTGCCTTAGTGCCAGAAACAACTGAGATCTGCTTCCTAAGAGAGTTGTTAAAAATTACGACAAAATCACTGCACTATTCAACTGATAACAGTTTAATTAATAACTATGTCTTTGTTTTTTTTTAGGCTACTGACACCTACCTGGTGAACGACGATCCTTCTAGAGGCCAAGGGATGCCTGAATGTTTCCTCGTGTCCGATACATATAGGGTATATACACACACACACACTACAAGCTCTCTACATCTGTCCTTGTCATTATGATGTCTCACAGATTTATTTCCTGGACGTACAAACAAGAAAAAAAAAATGTCTTATTTCCTTAATAAAGATTTACCGCAGTTGAGAGGAGGAGGGCATTCAGAGTACAAAAGACTCATCTGTCCATGTTGCACAATAACTGCTAAAGGGTTAGACTTCACTATGGGGATGTTAACCACTATATTATCTTTATTCTTCAGATCTTGAATTGGAGTTTGATGGGGATAATGTGTCCAGGAAATACACGCACATTTTTGAGTGTTGACATTCTGCCCGTTAGCATGCTCATACAGTACACTACTTCCTGTAAAATCTCCCTCATGTCATCATGGATGTCCTGAATGCATGTGTTGACTATGCTTCAAAATGTCCACTTTTCTGTGACGTGAGTTTTCACAAGGTATTATTTATGCTAAGCAGTAGTTGGGTTTTGTCCAGACTCATTGTCTTCACGTGGAGGACAAAGCCAGTTAAAACAAAATAAACTGCAAAATGCAAACTACATTAAGATACAGGATTTTCTTTGCAGGACACTTTCTGTTGTAACATGTTCCGCATGTGGTCATTTTCATATGTTTGTAAAAACAGCACATGGTTGATTTTATAGACAACTGTTACACAGGAAAACTGCTCCTTTGGCCCGTGTGCAGTAATCTGACATGTTGAATTTACCGCGTAAATTAAGAAATGATGACATCAGCGAAGAAAAATAAATCTATACGTTTTGTTCTTGTTGAATACAAACACACTTCAAAGGGAGTAATCCCAGCCAGTCGAGTTGAATGTATATGTAGCTAATGCACACAGTAAACACATAAAAAGCAGCAGGCATAACACATTGCTCTGCACACATACTCAGATTGCAAACAGATCCATAGTCTCTTGGAATCACACTGTGTATGATATGCTTCTTGGCCATAACGGCCAGTCAGCCATTTCTCTCAAACTGCATATGCCTGTATGCATTTGACTGGCGTGCTCCCTCCCAGAGCACACATAAACAGCTTACTCAAACAATATTTACACTGTACGGCATAGTAAACGGCACAGTTACACACATTTTCCATTCACATATTTCCTGCCTTTTGAAAGACAGCCTCAACCACCTGTCTCACACATTTTGCATGCTAATGGCAGTATCAGTATGCTACATCACTTTCAATATTTAATGGCCTGGCCACAGGCGATGGTAAACAGCAAGTATATGGGCATTGCTGTGTGTCAATCGGAGACCAATCGGAACGTGCTAACTTTAGACACACCATATGGTTTTCTCATGTGCTTTTTAATGACAAACTCAGAAACCACCAGAGCCCTGTGTGCTCGAGGGGCTTTCATAGGTGATGGTCAGACAGGACGTGTTTGATCACGGGGTAGAGAGAAAGTGTTTGGAAAGAAAACCTGAGCGTCAGTGTTTTGTAACTCCTGTGGTTGCTATAGTTTGTTTGTTACAGTCAAAGCGCCTGTGTTGAATACTGAGGCAGTCGTCTCGGCCCAGGCTGCAGCCAGAGACAAAGATGGCCAGTAAAGTCAGACAGATGAAATGGACAGTGTGTGTGATTAAGAGGATGGGGGCGGGGGCAGCAAGATATTTTAAGACAGAAAAAGGGAAAAAGCTCACTAAAAAGAAAAACTGAGAAATAGAAAAGGGGGAAGACAGAAAGAAAGAGGGAAAGCGAGGGAGCACACAAAGGCTTTGGGGTTTGGGCCTGTGCCGTGTTGGGGTGTGGTTTGGAAAGAGGAGAGACTATGGGAAAGGAATAGACTACACCTCAATATGCTTCACTTTCTTGCACTTTTTTCTGAATTTAATCTTTTTTATAGTTGCTTGTGCCAGCATATCTTTGACCACAAGACATTTGTGGCCGTGTACGTATGTATGTGTGTGTATGTGTGTGTGTGTGTGTGTGTGTGTTTGTGTACGTGTGTATATACTGTACATTGTATGCATGTATGTCTGTGGTGTGAGTGTCTAAGTATCCTACATAGGCTGAGGTCTCGTAAAGCTGCACAGCTTCATATCCCCCAGAAAAACTTGGCATTCGAGCACTGGGGTGACTTCAACCCCTGAAACCGCACCCTTGCACACACACATGCAGACATACGCACAGAATTGTTTTCACACATAGACACACACACTTCCAAATACTCTCACAATGCTCGCGTGCGCCACCCTCTCACTCACACACATGCACAAAGCAGGGGCTTATGTATAATTGCAGGCACTCTGCCTGCATATATGAGTTTGATTAGGCTGAGGAGCAGGGAGCGGGCGAGGATAAAGCCAAGCCTGATTAGAAACAGAGCGTAGGCTATCGCTTCCATACAATAGAAGTCACAATGAAACTGGTTTAGACCACTTCGTCCAAGTTCAGGTATGTTTTGTTTCTGCATTCATATACAGTACATTAGAATATGACTTGGGCTGGTTTAAAAACGTGTAAAAACAGGAATGCAAGTGGTATAACAGCTGAATAAAGTACAATCATTTGGATGGTAAATTTACAACCTACTGTAATAACTTGTTTAGTTCCTTCAGGGCATTCAGAAAGGTCCCCAGAAATATTAAGTATATTTGAATGCAATAACGCGGTGTTGGTTATTAACTTTCAGACAAGGAGCTTTTCGTGCACAAACTGTACGGCTGTGAAGCTGGCAGGCCTCAAATCCCACCGTAACACCTTGTGAAAATGAATTAAACCCAAAACACTTTGGCCCACATTCGAGCTGATGTTTCCACTGCATCAAACACTTTATCCATTTCACTCTTTTTAATTTACAATAACTAATGCTCAAGTTAGAAATATGGGGCCTTTTCCACTTACAGACACTTGAATCAGTTTAGACCAAGCTTTGTATCACTCTCCAGCTGACGGGATGACAAAACACTTCAGCAAAATCTCAGTTGTAAATTTTAAGCCTCTGTTTCTATTTTGTTCACACTTGGGTTTCCTTCTGCATTTTGTGTAACAGCGGAGGATATGAAAGTGGAAAGAGACAGTTTTGAGGAAACCTGCCCCCTCAGTCAGTTTGCTCACTGTGAAAGCTTTTTAAGACTAAAAGTCAAAATATACTATGTACTATATCTGCATGCCCTAGAAAGAATCTTTAAACATAACAATGTGACAAGGTTTCTTTGGAATATTAAATTGAGACCACATGACGATAAGCAGTATTGTAAGTAATAAAATACCATAAAGCCACAATGTCACTGTTAAATCACCACTGAGTAACAAACACAAATTATCAGTTGTGAAGCAAAAATGTTAACTAAATTTGTCTAAACTGGAGATTTGGCTCCCTAAAATTATTATAGATAGATAGACGTCTGTATTTGTTATTTGTCATATCAATGTATTATATCATAAGTAAAAATGTGGAAAAATGAAGTGTAAATGTTTGTGTCCAGTAATAAATTTAAGAAGGATATCAGCAGATACACCTGCAGAACAGTGCGTCCAGCTGGAAATGTCAAAGAAATATTTCATATATTTCATATTAATTTGATCAAATACGTTGAGGTGACTGAACTTACCACTAAGTACCACATGCGCACTACAACCCGTTTCTGTACAGAAGGAATCCTGTGCGATTCCTCTCTGGGGTTTTAGCAAAGGCTGATTCTTTTTTTTTTAAACAATAAAAATCCGATGGTAATATTAAATGCAGTTAGGTTTGTGTTGATCCGAAAGACAAGCCGGGAGGGAGAGAGAGAGAGAGAGGGATAGTTAGAGAGACAGGCGAGGGAGGGAGGGAGAGAGAGCAGCAAAAACTTTCCCCTAAAGTTAGTGCAGAGCTTTCACTGTGAGTGAGGCGGGGTTACAGCCTGGACTGAGCCACAGCGGCTTTGCAATGCGGCACCGCAGCGAACCTCCATCCAACTTTATTATCAACAACTCCAATTTTCATCTCTAGACACAACCATGTATTCCCCTTACTGCTTGACACAGGTATGAAAAAAGATCGCCGTTTTCCATGCTGCTCTTCTTTGCTTTTTTTTCTGGTACAGTGCGCCTCCGGTTGGTTTCTACTGTATGTGGTTACAGTGTCGTGTTGTCTGCCGTGCGGCTGCTTGTCATTTGTTGCGTTTTAAGGATCTTTATCCAGCTCTGCTCTCTTTCCCCCGATAGTGTTTAACCTCTCTCTCTCTCTCTCCCTCTCTCGCGCTCTCTCTCTCCTCCTTTATTTTTAATGGCACTCCTCCAACGGACTTTCTTGTGCGTTTCATTGCGCAGGGTTTGCAGAGAAAATGGCGCTTCTCCCAAATCAATTTTATATAAAACGGAGGTTGGAGAAAGGGGAAGAAGGGCTCGGTGCCCTGACAGTTGGCGACTAATTACAGTCACCCTGAGGCAATAATCGGCTTTATCGACAAACATTGTAAAACAGTATTAATATGGCTCGATTAGTTGTAGAACAGTTTATTTTAACATATCATGGATGGTTTCTGATTTGCGGCTTATAGGAAGGTCTGCCGGTCTTCAGCCGCGGTCGGCGCAGGGGGCTCTTAGGGTCACCGTGGACAGACACGTTCATAACTTTCTCTCATTTACTTTATTCCGCTTTAGCAGCCTCGTTCTGAAATAAAAGTAGGTTTTTCCTGAGGGCGACAGAAGGAAAGGTGGGCGTGTTGGAAAGTCCGAGTTGCGCGGTTTCATTTTGATTAATCTCAAAATACAGCTGACTTTTCAAGAAGCAATTAAGCTGCTATATTTTATTAATACCACCTTCATAACATAGTTGTTAAGATAATAAGAGCCCACAGAATGGAGCTCACTGCAAAAGAAAATTTTGGCTTTATCTTGAGGTGCATAATTTCAAAGGATGTTTGGGGTAATGCTTCACTTAGAAGCTTTGTACAGGTGATTAAGTGTGAGTTTTAATTTTACTAGGCTTAAAACGATATAATAAATATATTATATAATTAAGATATCCACTGTGAATATTCAGCTCACGTTTTTGTAATTAAATGCACAATGATAGACTCAGTTTTGACCTTCAGGCCTCATCTTCGGTATGCACTTCTGGCACTATACAGAAATGAGTCCAAATGCAGGCCTATGTACATGAATCACCACTGAGTATGTTCTATTTCAGTAAAAATCTAGGCTACTAGAGGTATATTGTTTTTCTGTAAAAAATATCATAGGAGAAATAATCTTTAATTGATTAATACCTAAACAATGAAAGTCCTGGGCCAGGTTTTCCTAAGCAGTTTTGAAGTAAGATATGTTTTTTCTTTCCTAATGGCACTGTAAGTATGAGTTCTTCATGTGCTTAAATTGCTTTATTTTAGTGTGCAAACGGTTTGATCTGTTAATTAAACATCATACAAGAGGTCACAACGGCAAAGGTCAAGTCATAAATGACCTTTTTTGTTTCTCTCAGAGCACATTGCTTTTTGCGCTGTCCCTGAATGCATATTTAAAGTTATCGTTTTAAAAGAATTTTCAGTTCTCAGATACAGACATTAAATTCAGTCACTGCAGAGTTAACAGATCAGAGCTGCAGGCGCGCCAAGCTTCAGCTGCAGGCCGCAGGTCCGTTTATCCTCTCTGCCGCCCGGTTTATCACGTTAGACACTGGTCTAAAAGTCATTTTTTATATTTAAGCAGCGTATTTCACCATTATTAAAGATCAAATTAAATATGACCTTTAAACAGCAGTAGCCTATTTGTCAGGAGGCACTTTGTTTGCCTCAGGTCAGGAGCGTCCGTTAGTCAGGAGTTATACGAAGCAAGAAACTTAATTATCAGGCTATTCACTATAATTTTTACGCAATTAATTTACACATTGAAGTCACAGCTGTTTAGCTTGAGGCCTTTAGGTGAACATTTTCACTGATGCAGGGAGGTCATGGCCTGCCGCCCTCTTCTCGTTTTAAGACCTTACTCTGTTTTGCGATGGTATGTGATAATGTAATATTTTTTAACTATAACTTTCTGAGATAATATTTGTTCTAATAGTCATAGCCTATGTGATAAAGCAGAAAAATCCCTGTGATTTGACGAGCTCCGTGGAAAACATGCAGGATTATTTCTGGCCTTCCGACCAAACCCCCGTTATGTTTTCTCTGACTGTGTAGTTCTCAACACCACAGAACTGTTCAAGTACAAAACTATATTTCATCTCATCTTTTTTTTATTACTTTAACAGAGTCAACAGAGTAACAAAATGGGCTGCACTTACACTGTCTTTTTTCTTTTCTCTCTCTTTTTCTTTTCTCTTGACCTTTCCTCTGCCTGTGAGTTTTAAACACAGAGAGAGACATTTTCTAATCAATAGTCTATTTGATTTTTGCTCCGTAAAATAAGTCCAACAGCCCTAGTGCATTTTTAGCACAGATATTTTTCCAAGCCTGGTGGTATGAGGCAGAGGTCCGCATCGAGTTTCCTCTTTTCTTTCCATTAATTAAAATTAATTGGCAGCAGATCCTCTCACACGAGCGCCGCGTGGACGCATGCTGCCCATATGCGCGATACATATTGATCTGCTTAGGCTGCTGTTATTGCGTCTCCCGGTTCTACTGAAGGATATCAAGCACGGCGGATTTGTTTGCATTATCTCATATCTCCTTGAGAACCTGTGCTTGTATTTAGATGATATTACGCCGCAAAAAAGATAACAGCAGTCAAAAATTAACTTGGAACACGTCCGTGCATCCTGCTTGTGGGTATGGCCTTTAAACGATACCTCTCTGTTTCACACCTGTAATTTAAACTTGATTTGAACATCAGCCTTTAATCACCTGTTTTAATTATTTGAATGGTTGAAGCTGGTGGGATTGATTGTAGTTTCTTTAGACTAGGCATGAGTGTGTGTGTCCACACCACGGCACACATGGATGAATTATACTAATGTGCATAATGTAGGCTCCCCATGCTGTTTGTCATCCTTTGACTCTATCAAGATTGTGTTCTTCGACCTGAGTCATGTAAATAATTCACAAATCGCAGAAAACATGCAAAACTGGTGTAAACAATCTACAATGTATTATTAATGCTGATAAAAGCTTTGCTGGAATGCCCTGGTAGGTTACGGCCACGATCAGCCAAAAAGGTGGCAACACGCACTTGCCAAACAGCAGGTTTTTTACGGGCTACGTGGCATTGTTTCACATCCCTGCTACGGAAATTAATTTGCATAAAGTTTTAATGCGGTTTGAAGGTCGCGGAGCCTTCGTTAATTAAAACTTTTATGTGCTGCGTTTTGAAATCAATTATTTCAGACTCCACTTAAGTCCCGCTTATCCAAATGAGATGTGGGCTGCTAATATAAAGCGCGTCTCACAAACACTGCCAACTTTTGAAGCTTTGCTGTAAACTGTCCCCCTCTCTCTCTGAGATGTTTAACACTGCGCGGGAAGATTGTTCAACTCTTCTCCGCACTGTCCACAAGCAAAACAAAGTTTTTATTTGCTTTCTCGGTTTTTGTTCACGAGCGCTTCATGTCCGATGGTTTGCAGTTCTAAAGTGTTTTTTTGTTTTTTTTTAGATTTGGATTTGGAGATCAAATGAGTCCTTGAAATTCGCTCAGCCATGGAGATTGGCAAAGCACTTGAAAGAATGCATTGAAAGCCATACATACTGTAGCGATGCCATACAACCATAGCAACAGAAACAAATGTGGAGATTTTGACAGTAGGCTATCTGGTGGATAAAGGCACTTATCATCTCACCAAAAACGTTGTTTGAGAATCAGTGTACATGGGGACGTATACAGCCTGTGTGGCAATGTGTGGAGACAGGCAGGCAGTTTTTAGATATTGTCCAAAATATCTTATAAATGAGACACATCTTTCTCTGAGTTGTTTTGTTTTATTTTGTCTTCCTGTTTTTACCCATCACTCACCAGACTCAATTCATTAAAAGTCACATTCAAGTCCTTTAAGTCCACACCAAGCTGTCACAGCTGTGTGTGTGTGTGTGTGTGTGTGTGTGTGTGTGCGCGCGTGTGTGTGTGTGTGTGTGTGTGTGTGTGTACAATATTTGTGTGTTTCTTGCTCCTGTCCCGTTTTGGGCCGATGGCTCTCGTGCGTCAGCCCTAGGTTCTGGTTTCATTGGGACCGGACGGTGACGGCTGCGGTGCTGGTGTAAACCGAGGTGGGCCTGCATGATCTGGTAACATACCAAGCCTTACCAGGGTCACTTTGCACCCCCCACACACATACACACTAATCCTGCTCACACTGAGCTAGTTGGTAGGCACAGCACAAGCAGTGGAGAATAGGTCTGCTGTGGTGGACGGTAGGCATGGTGAAAGCGGCCTGCCAACTGTGCCAGGAAGACAGGCAGGCAGTGGGTTGCAGGCAGAACCCAGGGGTACATTGTGTTCTTTTTACTTATTCATCCTTTCTGCTGGAGGCTTACCAGGTCCACCTTACACTGTTTGGACCGGAGTGAGCACTGGTAGGCAGGGATGGAAGGAAGGGACGTGCAGGGAAGTGGGAAATGGCACAACATGACCATGTCAGTTAAACAGTGTCTGAATACATTTTGATCACATGGAAAGAATTTAAAAAGGTACTTGATTTGTGTGAGGGATCTGTTCACTCTTAAGGTTTTTAAAACACTTAAATTATGTTAATCTCTAGTTTTAAAATGTTTCAAATCACACATTGTGCATCATGTTTAGTGAGAGCTACATGTGTGCACAAATGAAAATATTACCTTTAGGATGTGGAAGAGCCTGTATAAAGCCCAGAGCAAAACCCTGAGGTAGCTTGCAGAAGGTCCCCCTCTTAGTCTGTGTGTGTGTGTGTGTGTGTGTGTGTGTGTGTGTGTGTGTGTGTGTGTGTGTGTGTGTGTGTGTGTGTGTGTGTGAATCTGTCTTGGAGGTGAGTTAAATCCAGTACTGTGGTGTTCTGCTCATCCCTTATCTGTGCTGTCTTCCTGACCGCCCATAGAAAATGGATTTATCATGCTTAACTGAGGCAACTGGCACAACAGCAGGGTAATAGGTGATTGTCCCCTGGATGGATGGGCGTGTGTGTGTGTGTGTGTGTGTGTGTCTGATATGCGTGTGTCCGTGTGAATATGTGTATTCACCCTCAAACCCCATCTTCTGTCCTCTGCCTCCTAGTGCGGATTAGGGTTTAGGCTGATCTGTGGCCAGTGAAAGCAGGCGGCCCCTATAGCGGTCTCATGTTGGTTTGTGATATAGTTGTGTTTACCGAGCCACACAGCTGACGTATGTACGTGCGCACAGACACACACACAAAGGCAAACTCATCTGAAATCAGACTGAACACTCATGTGTGTTATAGACAGATAGACAGACATATGTTGGCGTAGCAGCACAGTCACAGTCACTTCAGTGGACTGATACTGAGAACATCTCTCTCAGTTTTGCCTTTGCCAGCTTTTGCCATGAGAGTAGAAAGTACTCCAGGACCAAGTATATGCCGCTATCCCACAGAGCTTTTCTTGTTGCAATGCTCACTATGCAATCTAATTTTATTTTTGGCAGTGGTTAAGAATTAGGTGCGTAATATGAATGCGTGATTGACTGATAATTGCATATCATTCCGGTGTAAGACTGCTATTTTTTTTCCTCAGGTTTGGGAATCAAAGGTGCAACAACTTGCAGTTTAAAGACATTTACAGTAAAAAGACTTTAGTTTGCCAGCAAGTGATGAGATTAATCAGACGGTGGAAACATGAGGAACCCACAAGGGATTGAGGGATGAGAAGGCACAAGAGCCAAAGTACTGTGCTCTTCATGCAGCTACTTGGGACAAACTCCCCTTCACCTTCATTCCGCTCCTCTTCCTCCGCTCCTTCCACCTCCTCAATTAGCTCCCTTAAAAATAGAAGTAACGGTTAGTGAGAGATCTGCATTGTTCAAGGATGAGCTTCAGTTGTTGTTGTTGTTTGTCTCTCCCTCTCTGCCTCTCTCTCGCTCTGTCTTTCTCCATCCCCCTCCTCCGTCGCCTGGTGTGTTTTTCGTTCTTTTTGATTTTCTCTGAGGCTTTTTTGTGGGGGTAACCCGACTGAATGGGACAATGCAGTCTAGCGTGAAATTAAAGCTCTTAGTTAGTTTGGAGTTGCTCAAAAGAGGATTTTACACATGCATGCATTCATACACCCTCCCATACGCTATAGATATAGCTAATTAGAGGAAGTACACCCTATGTCGAGCATCAAGGGCCCAATTAAAAGAGTAGGGGAAACCTCTGTGCACAAGATCTAGGCCAAATCAGCCCTGTGAATGCATTTCTGGGCCTTGTGTGTGAACAGTATGTCTACCATCTTAATCCAGATGGGAGAATATGGACAAGGCCGATATGAGAAATGCACAAGTTTCATTAACATATGCATGTCACGTACGCAGCAAGTAAATCAAGAAAACAGTGGGATTGATCATCCTGACAGGCGAGAGTCTGATTCAAAACAGATTGGGCTGCTCTTGCTGACTCTTCCAAGTCTCATTTTGGAAGAAGTCGCCAGTGAAATGTCTGTCATGCATGCACATTAGAGTTTTTGTTGTTAATGTCAAAGGCATTCATTTATTTGAGTCTGTTAACTGTTTAGCTTTTTCAAATACATCTGCACGGTACTTAAAAGCATAAAGCATTATAAAAGTTAAATAGTGGCCTTTTGGATTAAAAACAGCCTAAGCAATTGCTAATTACTGTTCTGCATGTAAATGCACGTAACTTGTCTTTATACGTTTACTGTATGTTGTAGGTCATGGGAAATACTCGGCAGACTGTGCAGCCACACACTCCACTGTGTTGAATGACTACCTAAGGTCGTTTATTTTTTGCCTGCACTGTGTGTGTGTATGTTTGTGTGTGCGTGTGTGCACAGGGGCAGACTAATATAGAGCAGCAGCAGTCCACATCGCCCGAGGGAGCGATAGCTGAAATATCCACCAGACCTAATAAATGTATCTATCTGATACTTGACGCAAAAGCAACAACAATCTTTACTCTCGTATTATCAAGTAACACACACACACACACACACACGCATGCTTTTGTTCAGCCCTATTTCCTCAATGTAACTACTGGTCATAGAGGCCTGCAGTCCCAGCAAGGGAGCCAGTGAATCCAGTTAGTGAGTCAGACTTAGTGGAACAAAGTGTGCTGCTCTGTGATCCTCTCTCTCTCTCTCTCTCTCTCTCTCTCTCTCTCTCTCTCACTCTCTCTCTGTCCCATTGAGAGCGCTGGCAGCTCGCCAGGGGTGGAAAAATCTATAAGCCATTGCGTAATATACCATATCTTTACCTTGGTTGAACCCTGCGCAAGATCCACAGCTGTGTGAGCACACAGAGAAATGAGTGTGTTCATGCCTATGTGTGTGTGTGTGTCTGTGTGTGAGAGAAGGAGGCAGACGGACAGAGGGAGAGGAGAGAGACACACAAGAGAGGTTTCTTTGTGGCCAGTTTTCAATGTGTACCCTCATATAAACAGTATCACACCACTTTGATCAAATGCTGCTGACAAGATATTTTCCAAAGTCGACTGAGCGTGGCGTTCTGATCACTTTCTGGAGTGTTACGCCAAGAGGAAAGTAAGCTGAGGCCATATAAAATGTATGTGTTTTTGAGGCTGGTGATGTTAAAAATGGAAATCAAATTAACTATGTTTTGCTTTAATGGCATATAAACTCCATGGCAACACCGCCGTGCTTCCAAAGCCAGTGGCTTAAGTAATATTCACTGCTGGAGTTACTTGTTCTCCTGCATGTCTTTAGAATGGAAATTAATGTACAAGGCCTCAGGCTGAGTGGCTACCAGGCCTTTCATGTTTGGCACTCCTCTTCTTATTCGTGTTTTCATGAGATTCGGTTTCGATGTCTTGATGTGTTCGTGCTAGTGCAGGCCGCTCTTGCAGTGTCCATTTGAACCTGAAGCCTCTCCGGGAGCTGTGAGTGTTCCTGAGGGAGGGAGTGTGATATTTTTATTGGACTCCTTTATAGTAGGCCTTAGTCACTGACTTTTAAACTTTTCTGTAGAGTGTTTCGATACTGTAAGTTTAAGGGTATCATCTCTGTAATTACTCTTATCTCGCACAGAGATTCACTGACACACACATTGTGTTGAGCTGCACTTTGCCCCACAACAAAAGGTAGACAAATACAATACTAATCTGCTCACAGTGTGTGTGGATCCCTGTGTGATAATA
Source organism: Micropterus salmoides (assembly GCF_014851395.1). Lineage (NCBI taxonomy): Eukaryota > Metazoa > Chordata > Actinopteri > Centrarchiformes > Centrarchidae > Micropterus > Micropterus salmoides. Next base: position 16,290,603 of record NW_024040263.1, on the reverse strand, counting down.
TAAATAACATGTAATGCCAAACACTGTCCAATCAGCTGTCATCTTCACTAATATGATCCACTCATCCAGTGATATTGGTCATCCAAATATCACATGCTTCGACTGATTCGTTTTTGATGGTGGTGATTATTATTAAATGGTCTGTAATGACTACTGATAATCCACATGTGCAGCCGGGCACCCTGCAATCGCTGAGAGGCAGTTGTTTGTTAATGCACCACTGAAACCTAAAACGCATACAGATGTGTGTTGGACAAAACCACAAACTCAATTGAGAGCCCTGCCATTGTTTTAGTGCATGCTCGTGCTTAATTTCTACCGGCTCGCTTGTGGAAATTTTTCAACAAACGTGCAACTTTTCAGCACAGAGGCCCCATATTAAATTAATTTACCTTCCTCCCCCACAGCTACACAGTGTAAAGGGTCAAACTGTGGTGATGGTGGCTTGGGCCCGAGGGGAGTGGGGGGGGGGGACTGTATGAGAGAGGTAGCTTCAATAGATGGGATAAAGTTGGGTTCACCTCTTGTATTGCATATGTATTTTTGTGTGTGTGTCTGTGTGTATAGTGTGTGGACGTGTGTGAGGCTGACTGCTGATATGTTTGTGTTTATTGACTCAAAGAGACGGGCCGTGGCTGCGTACACAGCGGTGTACGGGTGGCAGGGGTCCAGGCTTGGGGGAAACGTGTGTGTTTAAAGTACACACAGGCCTAATTATGCTGATTTAAGCATTCTTGCGGTCCTCCCTCTGGCTTGTGGTGAGTTAACTGGCACAGGGGCATCCAGCAGAGAGAGAGAGAGGGAGGGAGGGAGCGCGAGGGTTAAGATAAAGAAGACAGAGGCAGAAAAGGGAGGCTCAATAAAGAGATTTATAAAGGAAAAGGGAAGAGGAAAGGTGGTAGTGGGCTGCAACACGGTGTGAGTGACTACACAGAGGAAAATGTTGTCCCAGACACTGGTGAAACAGAGGAAAAACATACACCGCCGTCAAACTTCCTGGCAGGTTTTTCCCCTCCTCACTTTGGGGTTAAGAGCGCACCCGCTCTTCGTATTTATTTTTATATTCAGATGTTATGGATGTCTCCGGGAAAAGGCCGTCCCTTTTCCCAGCAAGAGGAATTAATACTGTTTGAATGTTCTCTCTGGAGTCTAAAAGGAGTAATTTTGCAGTGGAGTTTGGGAGGTTTATAAGTGAAAACCTGACCACTGCTAAATAAACAAACTAGGGATGATTAAAAACTGACCCTTGTTTGTTGACTCTCTGCTTTCTGAGCCTGTGTGTGTCTGTGTGTGCACCTGTCTCCTGACGTTTTATGCTCATGCATGGACCACGCAGTTAACAGTGTATGTATACTGAAAGCGGGTAACATAAGGGGAAAGCCACACGAAAAAGCTAAATAATTTCAACCAAATTACAGAGGCAGCCACACAGGCGGGTCTAACAAAGATGAATGTAGCTCCGCAGAATGTGTTAATATATGCACGTGCATGTACTATTTCACAATCACACTACACATACTTTAGTGTGTTTCAGTTGGTGATGTTTTATGTGTGTTTTTGCCTGGTTTTACCACACCACTGTCCTTCCTCCTTTTGTGTGTGTGTCTGTGTGTCAAGGGATTCCTGCACCTCCGTAATGTGACTTTGTTTCCCAAACAATATCTAAGGCATAACATTAACATGAAAGAGTGCATAAAAGGCCACAGGTTCCTTCTGTGACAGACAAGAGCAGAGATTGATGATGTTTGCCAGTGTGTATTCAAGCCGCCTTTTCACGCAGGTGATAAAATTCTGCTGAAGAGGCACGCAGGGCTGCTCAGTGTCTCTGGGTTCATTCGCTGCACTGCATGAGAAAGGCTCAACCAACACCAAAGCTCACATGTGCTCTCATCTGAAAATATGCTTTCACTTTTCTTTACACTTCATTCCTATTTTTTTTCTCTCTGTCTGTCTCTTTCTCAAAACCTCCCTCATTTCTTTTGCTCTTTATGTGAGTTTGCTTATCTTTGTCTGTCTCTCTCTGCATCCCTCAACTCTCCCTACGCTCTCTCTTTCTCATTGCGTCTCTTACTTCAACCATCTCTTTCTCCATTTTACCTCATTCTTTGCAGCCCCCTCCGCTACTCCTCTCTTTCGTTCCCTCAGAAAGAGCCACAGTCTTATCTGGGATATGTTGGATTTGGTGAGCTTAAAAGCCACTTTACTAACTCCCTGTCTGCCTCTCCTGAGAACAAATCTAAAACTCTTCCACCATTCGCTGGCCTTTGTCCGCTGGAATGCTGCTCATCAGGCGACTTTTTACTCCCTATCGCCTCTTAATGCTAATCCTCTACCTGACTCTCCATCTTCTAGACTCCCACACTCCTTTCCCTTTTCTTTGTCCCCCTCTGCTCCATTTTTGCTCCTCCACTGACTAAAATGCTTGATAAGCGTGTTGGGTTTCTTTGGTGATGTGAAGGAATGCTAATGCATCATAACCATATTACAGTACTTAGAGGAGGCAAATAATGCCAAGTGCTATCTGGAGAATCAAATCTCTGCACAAGAGCCTTCTCTCCCTGTCAGATTAAAGAAAGATGTTGTTCCCATTTTGATTCTCCTCTATTTAAATATAAAGCTAAAAGCCCATCTAAAATGTGGTGAAACAATGGTGTTGTATTCAATAATGCAATTTCTCCAGGAAGCCTAAATAAAGATCAGGCCAAATCCTATTTTGCATCAGATTTTTTGGGCAGCATTAACAGATGAATATTGCCCACAACATTTCCCTATATGTAGTGCTTTGAAACAGCACCTAGAGGATACTGTGCTGTCCTCTTTGTGAATGCAAATAAATGCTTGAATGTTTTGCATATAGTGCTGTCACAATTTGGTTGTCACCGTTTAAAGGGAAATAATGTATTTTTAAAAGAATGAAAATACTGTACTGACATTTGGAAAAAAAATGCTTGAAGAGTGTACCCAAATCATAAGTGTAAATCCAGAAGCGGTCCTAACAGGATGTGATGAGACCCGGGGCAGGCCCTCTCTGGCGCGTGGCAAGCAAACTGGAGTGAGGGATTCGCTCGTTTTATTATTAGGGACAGTGTGTGTTGTTGATGGAGCGGCTCCATCCATGTTGACTCACAGAGAGACAGCGGTGATGGCTACACTGAGCAGAGGTGTCAGGCTTGGCTGATGACTCCAACTCCCTAAACAGTACTGCAAAGGCAAACCCTTCTCGTTTGTGGATGTGTGTGTGTGTGTGTGTGTGTTTGCATGTATATGAGTATGTGTTTGTGTATTCGGCTGAATCTGTGTGCATGTGCAGGCCATACTGCTTTTGCATGTGTGTGCGTGTGTGTGTGTCTATACTGTGTGTGTGTGTGTGTGTGTGTGTGTGTCTGCTTCAGTCCTGACAGCCAAGAAGCCTCAGCAGCATCTGACGTGGCAGCTCTTGCTGCTTTCAGTCCAGCTCCTTCCTTCTGGCTCACTTTTCTGTGATACTATCTTTTCATACAATCACATGTTTATAAATGGAGGCTGACTGGTATTTCATACCGGACCAGTTTCGCTGAGAGTTGATAAACACTGCGCTATTCGGTGCAAAAGAACACAGCACGAGTAGGATGTTTGTCGCAGTTAAGAAATGTAGCTTTTTTATTTTTTAGTGAGACAACAGTAAAACTGAGCAGGATACTGAGTGAAGAAGAAAAAGTAAAAAAACAAAAACAATAAATATATCTGGCAGGATTCTGTCCGAGGCCAGTAAGGGCACATTTGGTTACACGTATACAGTATTTCTCTTACGTGCTATTACATTTCCATTTCAAGGTAACTTAAGGCCAGCACAAAAAAATACTACATATAAATTAACCAGATGCAAGCTATTAAGTAGTCGCCACTCATTACCATATACTGAAGCATAAAAGGCAAATACTGTTCTTTTGTTTGAATTAGTTACACAGTTTATAATGGCTCAAGAAATGAGAGTGGAGATAGCTGCTTTTCACTTGCTTTTTCTGATAATGTGAAAAATTAAATACATGCATAAGGACCACAGTTATAAATCCAACACTAACCTAATTTGAAGCTTGATATCAGTGAGACACAGCATTTCGATTTTTTGTTCCTGTCTCCTTTTTTTGCCCTCCCTGGCCTGTTTGTGAGGTGCATTTTTATCGAGGTGGGTTTTCTCCATTTTATGTCCCCTCTGAGGACATGTACTTATGGCCGTCTGCCTGTGGTACTGTGGTGCTCCTGAGGTCTGTACGAGGTGGTAGTTTAGGCTGGGGAAGTCAGCGAGCGTGGTCACAGAGGAGATAACTGCACACACATTCTCCCAGAGGCGCCTGTCTGCATCGTGTGTCTGTCTGTCCTCCACATTGCTTTGTTGGAGGACACATCTTTAAAAAAGGAAAGAGCTGGTTTGAGAGGATAAAACTTTCAAAATGATTTAGTTGTTGTGTGTGCACACGTGTCCTCATGTGTTGTGAGTGTGTGTGTGTGTGGCTGTGAAGGCTCTTTGTTTCTTGCCTTGCATGTGTTTGTGTGTGTCCTCTGTTTCTTCCGGCCTGGCATGGTGCTTGCCCTACAGGGAATGCCACTCAAAATGGGCAGAGCGACCTTTAACCCTCACACTGCCAGCTCAGAGTCAGGCGTAACTTGCTGCCATATCAAGAGCCCGTCTCTCTTTGACCCAGACTCTGTCATGCGTAGCAGAGATTAAGACCCGGCTCTCAGGAAGCCATTTGGAATAAACACCTTTTAACCCTAAAGGGATCAGAGTTGCCTATGAAGCCACTTGGAGCAGCCACCCACTCTTAACCCTTAACACTAGCAACTCAGCACAGACAAGGCAGAGTGCACAGGCAAAGGCCCAGCTCATATCATGCCACAGGGAGCGGGCACTGGTTAACCCTCGCAGCGCCAACTCAGCACAGGCAAAACTCCAGCTCACACGATAAGCAGAATTAAATCCGCAAGCCTCAGTGTTCCTGATAGGGAGCTCACTGATGCTGAAAAAGCTAATGTATTGTTTTCCCCTCACCCAAACATTTGCAATGTTTTAATTGTAAATGATAAATATTAAATGATAAATTGTGGCTATGAAGTTTGGTTCTTCTTCTTATCGAGAACTCTTTTATTTGTTTTGTTTGTTGTTTTTGTTTGGTGAGGTTGCACACTATAACTCAACACACAATCTTTTTTCATGAAGCTTTGTGGCGATTAAATGACTTCTGTTGATTTCTGCTGTTTCCCCAAGTGTCACAAAGAACAGCCATGTTTCCAGCTTGACAACCACAGTTGTTATGTTATGAGTTGTAACAAAAGGCTTTGAAAGGGTTTGTAGAATCTCATCTTACGGTTTCACCCATCTCTCATGAATTTGCTATGTGCTGCGATTTTATTTTGGAACAATACACATGCTGCTGCACTTTTAAAAATCTGAAAAAAAGGCTGCTGTTTAAGCATGTATGCATGACCTAACAGTTGTTTAAATCTTGAGTGTTTGTGTGCTCCACTTAAGTCCTGCTCAATAATCAAGAAAGCAATCAATCACACAAAAATAGGATATTGATTCACAGTAATGGTATGCATAAACCTGCCAACTAACATCTTGCAAATTATATAATTAATACTTAACACTATAAAGCTAAAGAAAAAGTATAATTTAGAGAAGAGATACTTTCCCTTTAAGGGAAGTGCCAGGACATGAATTGCGGCATGAGTGGAGAGAAAGAGTGAGTGAAAGATGGAAGAAGAGAGAGAGAGGGTAAAGGGAGTTTCTGCACTTGCCTGTCTGGCAACGGCTGAGGAATGAGTGTACAAGTTTGAGTCTGGGTGAGTTAAGCTGTGTGAGAGAGAGAGGCAGGGAGAAAAGGAAAGGGAGACGGAGTTCCAAGGAGTGAGGGGGAGCGGAGTGAGAGATGCTGGAAGATGGATAGCAACCGAGATAGAGCGAGTGCAGGCGACTGGTAGAAGTGAGAGGGTGAAGCAGCAAAAAGCAGAGAGAGGGATGGTTGAAGTACAACAACAATATGGAGTACAGGAAAGAGAAGGAGGATTGCAGAGTAAGAGGTGAAATAAATAAATGAAGGAACGGAGGAGTAGGTGAGGGGGGGTAGGGGGGCACAGATTGAATGTGTGAGTTGGGCTAGTGGTGAAGCATTTGCATAAAGGGTGAGGGCACTCTGCCCGGGCTTTGGGGAGAGGTTGGCATCTCGCCTTGCCGACTGGCAGAACGAGGACCATGGAGGAATAAAAGAATGAGGGGGAGCGAAAGAGTGAGAGAGAAAGTCTCTCAATAGTGCATCTCTTGTGTGAGGAGAAGCAGGCCTTGGCTGCTGTTGGAGCAGGGCATGGAGGGGAGGGGATATCGGGTTTCATTATCTGCTTGATTCCTGCTGTATTTGCTAACCATGAGGTTCAAAGCCCTCTCTGCAGCTGTAGGCAGGGCATGGTAGCCAGTGAGTGCCGCTGGCATGTGCCGACTGGAACACTGTAGGTGTGTGCAGCATGCGCTTCGGTTAGGAGTGAGACAGAAAGTGTGAGACAGGCGCGCTCCTTCCCTGTATAGTTGATGCAAAAAGCTGCCACCCCCAGCCCTACCACCCCCTGACCCCCCTACCCACACCACTCACACACACACAAACTCCTCTAGCAAACCCTCACACACACTCCACACTCCAAGTATCACACTGCCTATTGACCTTATCAGGAATGGCCGCCCTTGTCGAGGGGAAACGCTGTACTCTCAGTTTTGCTGCAACGTCCTGTCGGAAAATGCCACACCAACAGCATATGTGTTTGAGTCACTTTGTGTGAGTGTGTGTGTGTATGCCATGGTGATGCTACAGAAAAGGTTGTAATGTAAACACAAATATGGTACACATGAACCAGTCTATGTATTCACTTAGCATACATGTAATCCTATACCGCCCCATCTAGCTGCAGCCACATGTTGAAATGGTTTTATTAAATTATTGTTTGCAACATGCAGTGCCAGAATCTCCTAATTTAGTTTGAAATCTATAATTTTGGCCAGTTTTATTTATACCATGATAACATCATCCCTAAGAGAAACAGTCTTTCTAATTTACTGCACTGTTATCAAGATTAACGTTCAGTTTTGCATTATATGGAGTAAACGTTTAATGCTTCAAATAGCCCTCTTTGCTGTTCCCACAATATATTTTGGTGTATGCAGTGTTTAAGTTTTGAATTTTGTTCACCACATCTAAGCCAAAAAAAAACCCAAATAAATTTACGAAATGATCATCACAAAATGTGTTTTTAAGTTGTCCAAATTGAATTCAGTTATCCAAATATTTTCAGAAGATAAATTGGGAACATAATTTATGTATGGGGTTACAGTTTATAATTAACTGTATAAGGTGACATTTATGCAGATGAGACAGAGTCATAGAGGTAAACCACACAAACCTCAAGAAAATCCTGGCTGAATAAATTTTTGGTACTTAAAAAAAAATCATGAAGAGCCCTTGATCTTATCTTTGATGTGCTTACATTAGAGGCTGAAACAGTCTGCCCAGACAAATCAATCGCACAAACGGGAAAGCATATTTAAGTATAAAATTACCCAGGTCTGCTGTCATGTCAGAAGCCCCAGCTTGCTATCAGTCCTTGTGTCTCTGGAGCTGTTTAAAGTTTGTTCGCTCTGTCTTTCCCTCTCAGCCTCATGCCACAAATGGCTTCCAGACTTTCACACATAGTAATGCTTCAGTGTGTAAACAGGCGTAATTACAAACGATGCGCAGACACACTTTTAACATCAATCTGTGCCGATGGGAGAAGGAGACCAGAAAGAGGGGAACTTTTTCCTCTTCCAGGGAGTACAATGGATGAAAAGGTTTTGAGCTGGATGGAAATGGAAGGACTGGCAGTGATGGAGTTAAGGAGGAATTTTTTTAGACGAGTAATGTGGGCCTGTGTGAATACATGTGTGTGGGCTTGAATAAGTGAATGAAAGGGAAAGAAAAAAAGGACACTAATTTTTTCTATTTCATGAGTTTCCAAGGAAATAGTAGTTTATGTCAGCGTGTCCGCAATTATTTTATATCCTTGAGGCTTGTGAGGTTACTAACACATCACCTCTTAATAGCAGGGTGTTACTTACCACTAGTCCGACCTGCGCACCTTACTTTTCCTGCACTCCTCATGGTAAAAAAACATATGGAAACTTTGTTCAACCTGGAGAAAAGTTTTTTTCCCCTCACTTCTCTCTTTTAACAGAGTGAACAGAAATGGCATTATGCCTGGTCCAACGTTCCTGTCTTGTGTACGTTTAGAACAGTGTGGCAAGTTGTGAAAAATATTTGATATATATACAAAGCACAAACAGATTAAGAAACTTTAACCCAAATTATTCCAGACCATCTTGTGTGATCAGAGCCCACACACACACACACACACACACACACACACACACACACACACACACACAAAGGGAAAATAGTTCAGATCTCTCACAGTCTTTCCCTTACATCACCACAGTACTTGTCAATATGTGATTTCACACAGCAGATGTCAAAGTTGAATTCCACTTGTGACACGTCCTGACATGCTGTAACCTTCATCAGCTTTCTTGTGTGTGTGTGTGTGTGTGTGTGCGTTTCCTACCTTTATCTTACAGGATCATCTTGAACAGAGTTAACAAAAAAAAACTTGTCTGTGAGACAAATATAATTTCATCAAACAAATGTGACCTTCATGCTTGTAGCATTAATTTTATAATATGCTTGTTGCATTTTTTTATAAAAAAATTGCTGAAATAGAAAAAGGCTAATATATCCCCGGGTTTCCTATTCTTCCAAATACAATGTAAAACTAAAGTATTGTTTTTCTCATAATTAAATATCTGATATATGTATAAATGAAATACAATATATGAACATATATTTACAAGGATACAAATGTTCAGAATTTTTTCGAATTAAACTGCAAAAATGAACGTTTGATCAAGTTCATTCAGGAGCCAGAATTTTAATTAAATACTGTCCCTTTGTTTAAAAACACATTTGAAATATATAGATTTTCAGGATATTAATGTTCAATTATTCACAGTAGCAATTGTTTATATGTTTTAAAATTTATCCCATGTTTTGTTAATAAGGAATACAAACTACTTTTAACTTTAAAGCAGTTTTAAGGAATTTAGATTATTTAGGTCATGTTGGTGGTAATAATACAATAATATAGGCCTAGTACAATATAATTTGAAATACGAACAGCTGTTTATTTTTGGTAAATTAATGTTTTTGATTTACTTGCACACTATGCCTTTTTTAAATTACATTTTGTCTTTTGTTGAAATAACAATTTAACTGTAAAATAGAAGACCTGCCAAGTGAATGCCTGAAATCTGAAAAGCACAGAGAGAACACATTTAATGCCTGTTGTTGACTCACAACCAAGGCATCAAATAAATATATGACCTGACCATAGAATGTACATGACCGGACCTTTCTTCCCATCCTATGCAGGCATTTATTTGCATACCTACCTAAGACACCGCGAATCCACCTCAGGTAATTGTTTATTAGAGCTGAGGACAACACTCTAGGAAACACGCTAAGTTATGGTTGTTAAAATCAATTGTAAACAAATATAGTCCACAAAACGGAATTATTAGTGCCTTACCTAATACGCTTTTAAAAAAATTTACATACAGATGTTAGTGTATCTAGATGCCATTTGTGGAATAGGCCTACATCAATAAATCTGCAGTAACGGAGGGACAAAAGCCCCATAACTCTTCTTGTAATTGATTTGTGTAGTCTGGCGAATGACTGCCTTCACGGAGGTCATAATTAAGAAAAACATTGTTTTATTTAATAGCTTTACTAAGCTACTACAAACCTGCCTCCTTTTAATTCCAGTTTGAGTTTTGGTATTAATTTTGACCCTTTTTGTTCAACGTAGGCCGCACGGGACTGAGGATGAGAAGAGGCGACTATAGCAAACGTTAAGTTCACGTTCCTCTGATCAACATTAGATTTGAACATTTCTGGTATTTAGAGCCGTTTTACTGTGAAGAATATTACGTTTTGTTTATTTTAACGAACGTAAAATACAAAGAGCTACTTAGGTTAAGTGCACCTAAGTAGCTGAAAGAGGGCCAATATTAGGCCAGACTAACGCTGCGTCACAATTTTCCGGTGAACACGGTGAGTGAGGTAGGTTTTTTTCTTCCTAGGTGAGGGTGTTTATTTTACAAATGCAGAGATACGTAGGGTGCAGGCCGCTTTGAGCTGGAGGACAAACGGAGGAGTTGGTGCTTTCCTCTATTATTTACTCTACTCTTCATTAGCCTAAATCTTAATATAATTTAAGTATGTATTAGTGTTTAAGTAGTTGTTAAATAATCAACAATAGGACCCATCCTGTGCTGAAAACCTTTTAGGCCTCATTTCACACAGTGTGTTTCTAACAGCACATTTAATGTATTCACACTTAACACTCAGCCTTGCCTACATGATAAAATGGTGTCTTGGGTAAATTTGTACTAAGCACACTAAGCACAGTGTTTTTAAATCTTTTTTGTTGTTTATCTTGAACACAACAATTTCAGTTTTTATGGGTTTCCTTTGTCTTGGTGTTTCTGGCGGTAGCTGCTGCTCCAAGCTTGGCCTTGTTAATAAAAACCTGAGGTGGTTTTTTTTTTTTCCTGTTGTGCCCTGTCAGGGCAGGAGGAGAGATTGTCTTGCCCAGACTGGCAAACAAAGGTCGTCCTTTTCTGAAAGACAGAGCATGGCATGCAGAGATAAGATGAGCCCTCGGTCAAGTTATTGCAGAGCAGATACCTGAAGAGTCCAGTGTCAGAGGCCCGAAAAACTGCCGCCCTTCGTTCTGCACCGAAGAACTCCGGGCAAACAGGAGAAGCCTTCTTTAATAAGCTGAGGGAAATGTGGGTTTGAAAATGTCCAAAAAATGACACATTAAATAGTAGGGTGCCATACAGACTCATTTCTTGGCCAAAATCATAAAATATCTTGCCTTAACTGCAAATTGTGCGCAGACCTCAAAGCCTGTGTTATGCTGGTGTGTGTAATTTTGTATTTGGTCCAGTTTATAATCATAATAGGCCTGGTAGCGTATTTAACCAAATGATTTTAAAAAGGGGGAATTTTTTTTGTTGTTGAAGGATTACATATTTCATACAAATAGTATTTGCTTAATAATATGGATTAATTTTTAGTCTCATAAGAGGTTTCTGTCAGTTTTTTATTCTCTTTTTGTTACATATAAAGAGTTAATGAGTGTTATGTTACTGAAAAAAACGTTTTGTAGTTCCTGGGCTGGAACTACAAAATCATGTGTTGCTAGTTTTAATGGACAAAGGAGAGGTTTGGATTTCCCTGATGGTAATCTTGGTTATTATCATTTTGCTGTCAGTAATGGCATGATGATATTCCAGGAAGTGACAGTAATACTTGGCACATATCACTCCTTTTCTTTGTCTGCGGCCCATTCATCAAAAAAGTCTAGATCCCTTCAGTCTTTTCAAATAAGTGACAAACACACCTCCGTCATTATTCTTCAAAAACAAACACACACACATCCTCCTTTAATACCATTTCCTCATGTTCCTTTTGCACATTTTTTTCTTGCCTATTGCCATCATCTTTCATTCCCACATTTTTTTACCGTGTTCAGTGTGGCTGTGTGAGGCAGGCGTATGTTAGCATGAACAATCGACGGCCGGCCCGGCTCGACCTGGTCCAGATGGGGTCCGTACCCCCCCCAGCAGTAACAGTGATGAGCCAGTCAGGCAGCCAGCTAGCGAGCTAGCTACCCACGCGGGTAGCCAACCAGTCATTTACCCAGCCAGTCATGTCATGTGGCCTCTCAGCCAACCTAACAGTCAGCTCGCCAGCCAGTCAGTGGACCAGCCAGTCGTCCAGGCTGCGGCTCCTCTGTCAGACTCTGACAGAGGGAGCTGGCCAGGCTAAATCTGACGGTCCTGGGAGCCAACCAGAGGACTCTGGCTTTTGTAGGGCGTTCACACAGACAGCCTGTCCCGTTGCACAGCAGGGGGCTTCAACCCACAATCACATGTCCGGGCCCTCAACTTTGCCACATGACAAGTTAGCTTTTTGTGGCTGCCCACTGCAGAGATTCCAGTTTTGACAATGTCTCTATAATTCCTGTGAACCCCGTGGACTAATTCATGTCATTTGGAAAGCATAAATTAACAAATGTGTTTCTTTTTTGTAATTTGGAAGAAGGCTGTTTAAATGTACTTCTAATGAGAAGCGCAGCCCATACGTATTTCCTACGTACGTCTGATTATCGAATTGATCCTTGGTGAGAGCCTTTGTCTCTCAAATATTTGTCCCATGGTGCACTGGGCACAGCTTGTCCCTCTGAGGTCATGTGAGTCAGCCAATGAGGACGAGACAAAGAGCTTGCCAGGGCAACTATACAGCTCTCACTTTCTGCTGCTGTGCAGTCCCAATCATGTGTCATTGTGTACTTCATAATGCAACACGATGAAAGTATGAGCAATTTACTGGCAGCAGTAGGAAAGTATAATTATTTTCACTGTTACAAAGACCCGCACATCTGAATCTGAAAGCATTAGGCTAAGATTTGTGAATTACAGGGAAGCGGTATAGCCTATTTTAGACAGTTTCACTATCCGCTTGCCTTAGTAAACAGCTTAGCATGTATAGGCTACTTACATGAAGCTGTCCACCACAGCATTTTCACCCCTTCATTGTCCACCGAATCCTGTCTCACCCACTAATGGGATTGCGCTATAATATGGTAACAGAAACTTTTAATGTGTTTCTGTGTCTGTGCTGTTGGGGCTTTTAAAGTGGACTTACCAAAAAAATAAAAAAGAGAGGCAGAGAAGGGGCCAGTTTGGATGTGAGAGTGCATTTTGAAACAGGAGAGCATGTTTTTGGATGGTATTTTTTGTTGGGGGGGTTGACGGGCATTTTCTTCCCCCCTCCTCTCTTTGTTTGTGTGGTAAATCCAGGAGCAGCTGCTGGTCTCAGGGTCTAGTGGGATTGTGGGCCTGTGTTTTCTCATGCCATCCCATGCCAAGGTGGTGTAACGCGAGCAGAGAGAGAGGGAGGGGGAGAGAGAGAGAGAGGGGTGTTTCTGGAGGGGGGAGGGAGAGGGCTGTGGGGGTGCAGTTGGAGAGCGAGCTGGTTTGTTGGTATGGCTGTGACCATGCTTGTGACGAAGGTGATGAAAGCAGGGGGGAGGGGTGTAAGGGGGCTTTAGGAGGCGGGTGCTGTCTGGATTGGATGCATGTAAAATTAATATCCTCTGGACTTGCCTTTGCACTAGATTGGAACTTGTCTATTTGGCTAATGACGAGCCTTCTGCCTGCACCACACACAGTCCCCCCCTCCCCTCCCCTCTCTCTCTCTCTCTCTCTCTCTCTCTCTCTCTCCACTACCAACCATCTACCCCCCACCTCTTTGCTTCTCCCTCTGCCATCTCTCTCTTCCCTCCCTTTCAGCGCTGGGAGCGTGCGTATTGGCTGGGCTGTTTGGGACTCGGTGCCAAATAGGTGGGCCCTCTGCATGTTGGCACAGACTCAGTCAATGGTTAGAGAAGGAAAAGTGGAGAGGAAGAGAGAGACAGAGTTGGAGAGAAAGAGGGGGGAAAAAAGAAGCTGCACTCGGGTTTGCCAGCGGTCGTGCACACTCTTCCAACATTGATTCGGTCCTCTTGTTTTTGTTTTTTTTCCTTCCTCTTCTCCTCCGTCCGCACCCCCCTTGTCCAGCTCTCTCTCTCCCTCTCCGCGAGTCTTATGCAGATCCTAGAGAATTGAACCAATAGCACGCGCCGCTTTGCCAAGCTTTTTTTGTTGTTTTTTCATCAAGATATTTTTGTCTTGACATATTTTTTCAAACAAAGAGGCTTGTTGAAGTTTTTGACAATTTTAACCTTTTTGCTGCAATATCTGTTTTATTATTATTCGTGCACATCCAGCTCTGTTTAAAAAAAAACAATCCTTTTAGACAGAGAGATTGCTGAACTTCTCTACACTCTCCTTCTGTTGTGCTCTTGAACGGCACCTCTTCTGCAGCTCCAGCTACAGTACCTCCTGTGTTCCTGTGCTGGTATTACACTGAGCCCCCTTGGCCTGTCTCCTCTTTCTCAGCTTTTTCCCCCCTGCTGCTTTTATTGGACAGTTTCTCAGCTTCTCTTTTTGCTTAATTTTTTTTTCCCATCAGTCGTTTGTTTTCTTATATACGCAGCATTACTTCAGCGCCTTTTGACTCAGCAATCCAGTTACTGTCCTGGTGGTGTATTTTAAGTTTCTTTGCAGTCGGCGGGGTGAATTTATGATGAGAGAGCAAAATGGTAACTACCATGTCATTCTTGTTTGATTCACATATGTTTTATGGTAATGACTGTTATTAGATCATTTTGAGTGCGGACGCACTTATGTTATTTATAGACAAATATTTTATGTTTAATTTTAATAATCAGAATTTGGTAAGTTGGTTGTCTCAAATTATTTCAGTGTTGTATGCGTTTATAATTTGTTATGTCAGTCTATCTTATCAGTCAGTCTGCATTATATTTTATTATTGCTACACGTTTTTACCCTATCCCAGATGTAGATATAAAATGTTTTTATAATTAATAATGTTTTATAGAATTAATACTATTTTTGTCATAGTTTTGTAATGGGTAAATACAATTCTGGAAAATTTAATTTATAACTAATACATTTGTATACATTTCTATTTATTTATTTAGGCAGACATATAAATGTTTCCACAAATATTTTTTGAAGAAAACCTTTACAGTAGATTCTTAATTTCACCTTCTCATCTCTTACCTCTCAATCTATCAGTATTGTGTTGTTCAGTGTTTTGTTTCCTTCAGTGTGATGTGTCTGTGTTAGGTGTTAGGTAGAGAATGTAAAGGATCTCTCTCTCTCTCTCTCTCTCTCTCTCTCTCTCTCTCTCTCTCTCTCTCTCTCTCTCTCTGTGCCTCTCGCTCATTCTCTCCCTCCGCTCACACAGAGCAGGCGCTGCTCCTCCATGCTGCGTGCCGGTGCTAACTGCCTCTCTTCTCTCTTCCCTTCCTCACCCCCACTCCCTCTCTCCCCGTCCTTCTCTCCCCCATTCTCCCCCTCTCACTCCACTGCCTCCTCCTGCTTCCCCCCCTCCTCCCTCTCCTCCTCCACCCTCCCCCCGTCCTCCTCCCTCATCCAGGATGAATTCCACCCCTTCATCGAGGCCCTGCTGCCCCATGTCCGCGCCTTTGCCTACACCTGGTTCAACCTGCAGGCCCGCAAGCGCAAATACTTCAAGAAGCACGAGAAGCGCATGTCCAAGGAGGAAGAGCGCGCAGTGAAGGATGAGCTCCTGGGGGAGAAGCCAGAGATCAAGCAGAAGTGGGCCTCGCGCCTGCTGGCCAAGCTCCGCAAGGACATCCGGCCGGAGTTCCGCGAGGACTTTGTGCTCACCATCACGGGGAAGAAGCCCCCCTGCTGCGTGCTGTCCAACCCTGACCAGAAGGGCAAGATCCGTCGCATCGACTGCCTGCGCCAGGCCGACAAGGTATGGCGGCTGGACCTGGTGATGGTCATCCTATTCAAGGGCAGCCCCCTGGAGAGCACGGACGGGGAACGGCTGGTCAAGTCACCACAATGCACCAACCCTGGCCTGTGCGTCCAGCCGCACCACATCGGAGTGTCCGTCAAGGAGCTGGACCTCTACCTGGCCTACTTCGTCCACACGCCAGGTATGTGGCCAACTGGATACTAGACACTAATAGGGAGGGATGCCAACACACGAACACTTGTCATACATGCCCGTGTGCATGTGCATATAGATGTACACATGCATTTGCATAATTGCACACATGTAGACACACAGAAACACTTGTGTGACAATTATGTGTGATAATTAAATAGAGGGGGAATAACAGAAATAAAAATACATAAAGATAAGCCCAAGTGTAGTAAGTTTCAGAAACACACTAAAAATGTGTTTTCAAATTTAGGAGAAAAATTTATTAATAAATCAATTAATTATAATTAAGCTATATCATAATATTATGTGAAAATTGTGAATTCAGAAAAGTTTTTATTCAACAGTTTTCAGATAAATAAATAAAGCAAACACATTTACCGCTGAGAAATAAAATGGAAATCCCTTCCTGCTTTTGTTCTCTTAGCAAACAGCAAATACTTTTGGTTTTTGTCATTTCAGTATTTTCCTTCTTTTCTTCTGTTTCTTAGTGTTTGTTTACATGACAACTTAGTATCAACAGTAATAAAAAAAATATGTGAGTGTATGTCAAGGGCATCCAGCCAACATGGTCTGGCAAGTACGCATTCATTTTTCTGAGCAAGGCTTTTGCGGGTTCATACTAGCATGTATTTTGTGTATGTTTTTTTTATTTTTTTTATAGGAAGGAATTTGCTTGTGTGTGTGTGTGCGTGTGTTATTTTATGAGATGATCCCCACTGTCAAATTGTGTGTTTTTGTTCAATGAGTGAGAGTCACTGTTTATAAGATTGTACTCAGTCTGTTGAAGTGTATGTGCCACGATAAGGCCATTGTAGCCAGGGATTGTCATTTGGCCACAGCCCAGATTGTGTGTGTGTGTGAGAGAGAGGGAGAGCAGAGCCGTGAGTCTCCTGCGCTCAGGCCGCAGGCTGCTGCCGCCTTCACCGTCTGCCTGAACGCTAGCACCACGTTGGACCTGGCTGCCAAACACACTCAAAACGCCAGTGCTCACAGACAGCCAGTACTATTGCAGCCACCTTCACACCCGTACACACACATACAAACACAGCTAAATAAAGTTACACACATTCGATTAAAAAAAAAAAGAGGGAAAAAAAAAAGACAAACAACTCTTGTCATCTTTGTAGCGCACTTTCACACGTAGAGCCAAACACGGTTTTAGTCACGATTGCGTACACACACCCACACAGCGCGCACTCTTGGCCAAAGACTATCATAGATACAATTTGATACAGCCAAACATTGTTGTATCTCAGCCACCATCATGGATACACACACTTGCACTCGGCCAAACATCGCTGTAGCCTCCAGTGCGTGTACTCTACGCACACAGCCAAAACACTGGCTGTGTTGTAGTTTTTTCCCCCACATTGCAAAAAACACTGTCACAGCAACCACACACACGAAACACATTTCACAGCCAAATCCTCCAAATACACACCACTTCACCATTTGCTGGCTACGTATACATACAAACACACGCTCATGACCTAATATTATCTCAGCTGGAATTTTCTGGAAATTTCAAACAGTGACTCAGCCGGCTTCTCACACACACAAACACACGCACAGGCACATATATATACAGTATACCCCAGCCACTGCTCCAAATGCACACACTCATACTCTGCCTAGGTGGAACTCTTATGGTAGCCGCTAACAGGAGTATGGCCAAATGCTATCACAGACGCCCCTCAGTATCTCTCTCTCTCTCTCTCTCTGACACAACACACACACACAAAATCTCAGTCCAGGCCAAACACCTCACGCTGCCCGAGCCAAACCCTGGCAGCAGCTCCAGCTTCACTCTGTTGGTCTGTCTGTGGCGGTGATAAACCGTAGGTGTCTCAAATATGATTGTTTGATTAAAAATTTTTCACCGACTGTTATTGCACAATAACTATTTTCTGCTCAGTTTATTATGAAGTTTACAGCACTGATAAAGACAATTTTCCTTTAAATAAAACCCTTAGCCTATATAAAATAATGATATTGTGTTTGTTTAAATTTAACTCAGGATACGTGTTCAGAAAATTTGTAAATTAAATGATAAACCAAATCTAGAAATATGTTGCCATATAGTTGCATTTTTAGTTTTGAAAGGGAAATTATTGGTGTTTGGTATTTTAATCAATATAATTAAAGCGGTTATATAGGTCAAAGTTTCTTTAGACCTAACAAATTTTCAAAACTTTTTGTAAAGGCAAAACAGTTCTCCTACTATGCTTCATGTGGAAACAAATCGTAGTCCGCTTAACAGCTGTAGATATTTAATTTGTGGTAATATATACTATAACTGACATGAAGTCCTTTTCAAAATAAAAATGAGAGAGGGATCACACAGATCACGATGTTTTCAGCTTGTTGCTGCGCACATGTCGCTACAGTACTGGTTTACTGCAGTACAGTAAAACATATGGCTGCTTGGAGGGGCTCCCCAGTCCGCTGCTCATTCATAATGTGGACTTATCTTATCTGGCTAACACAGTGTGCTTCAGTACTTTTACCTGCCTCCAACGGGCCCATGCTCAATTAAAGTCCTGGTTGTAGAGATACTTTGGGGTCTACAAACACAGAGAAAGGGACAGAGGGAGAGACAAAGGGCAAACCACTGTTTGCAAACCTGTCATGAGGTCGCCACTGTTGGCACACTTGGCCCTCATTTTTCACCCTTACACAAGTTATAAATGCGAGCAAACAGGCATAAAGGCATGCACATTTACATCACATTTATCTGGTACAGTGATGTGCTGTTGTGTTTTTTTGCCTCAGTCACACAATAAATGACAAGATGTGCTCATTGTTTGTTTTTGTTTGGTTTGCGTTTTGTCAGTATTTAGCATCTCTGTCTTCCTCGCTCCTGTTTGATCCCGTGCACACTTTTGTTTTGTCTCCTTAAACATCGCCCTCATTGTTGCTCTCACAGAGGTAAAGCCTCTGCTGATCTCTTTTGTTTATATTGTAGGAGACACAGAGAGAGAGCGAGTGCGTTGGAAACGAGAAGAGGCTGCGATAGTGATTGTTCTGTTTGGCAGCGCCCGAGCCCCGTTGGTGTGGGAAGAAGAGAAAGACGTCTTGTGTTTTGTTTATGACAGAGTGGCAAAAGCTGCCACGGGGAATCTCTGGGCTTGCTGTCAGGCTTTCTCAGGCTGTTCTGCAGCCAGCCAGCCTTTGAGATCCTCTCTGTTACAGAGCATAACACACTGCAGCCGTAACAGAACAAACCACGCTGCCACAATACACAACCTTCTCCCCTGTTTTCCAGGCACCTCAGATAATAAAGAGCAACAAACCAGACAGGGCAACGTTTCTTTGAACATTGTAACTGAAATGCTGGCAGAGAATTGAGGAGACGGGAAGAGTGGCTATGGTGCAGTGCAATGAGTAGTGCATTATTTTTAGTGTTTTATTAGGAGTGAGTGAGTGGTATCATAATGGAGATAGTGGCCCTTGGCCCAGAAGAGCCAAAGGTCTGCCAAAGCAACACACACTGGCAGGGTCCCTCTTATAACCCATGAATGGAGTGTGTTGTACAGGCTTAGTTCACAGTACTGGTTTAGATGTCTGACTACTGCATAGGTGGGTCCACTTGTATGCCATCTGAGGAGAAATCATTAAGCTGCTTCTCACAGTGTTCAGCTGACTGTTTGATTTATAACCTTTGTGCTGTTTTAGCTTAAACTCAGCACATTTCTGATTTATTCAAGGTTGGAAAAATGGAAGATTAAAAAAAAAACATTTGTGAGGTCCAAAGTTAGCTCAGCGCACTTAGTCATATTTTGGACCTAATTCCTACTACTTTTTATTTTATTTTTTTCTTACTTTTCTTTCCTTTGTATGTCATAAGTGTGATCATGAAAAGATGTTTCAAATGTGTTTCCAATCAAAAGTGCAGTACAGGAAATTTGCAGTCACTCCGAGGGAGGTGTGAAATGTGCTCGCCGTGCCATTTCTGCCATGACCGCTCCACACTCCACGCTCCACGGTGCCAGATCCCGCCTCCCTCTCGCTATAGCACTAGTAATGCCTTGGACGGCTCTGTGAGAAAGCCCAGAGAAACCCTAGCGCTATGGCCACCCCCCATCCCCTTCCCAGCCAACTCACTGACCACAGGAAGGATTCACAAATAAAAAACCCACTTGTGTTCATCACTGAGGAAAACTCTCTGTGTATTCTGGATTTATGAGGGGGAAAGAACAGATATGTGGAAGAAAGAAGGGGGAAAGTAGGAACAGGGGATAAAGATAGAGTAAAGCTGAGAAAAAGAGAGGCATCCGGACAGTCATGGCTGACATGATGAATGGCTCGCAACATGTTACTCTGATGGATTCCACAGGTTCCCACTGCTCCGTGGCTCAGTATTCCCTTTTTTTCCCTGTGAAAATAATCTGTTGTTAATTACTTCCTGGATCTCTTCTCCGGCTCCCATGACATCACAAGGGTTGAGGGGACTGTCCTTGTGTGTGTAAGTGTTTTTGTGTGTGTGTGTGTGTGTGTGTGTGTGTGTGTGTGTGTGCAAAGCTCAGGATGACCCTCTGCAGTGAAGTAAGCATTGAGTTTTGATTAAATGAAATCTCGACACTGAGGGAGTCGGTCTGAGGCTTTTGTATTGTGTGTGGTGGGAACGGGGCCCACGCCGGCTAAGAAAAGCTCTCCACACGCAGAGCGGCTTTCGCATCCGTAAACGTTCGCGGATGGCCCTCGCTTAGCTGGGCTTGCATCGTCTTTTGTGCATCTCTGTCTTTCTGCTTGGCATCAGAGGCATATAGAGGTGGCTACATATCAAATCTTAAGGGTTAACATGGAGGGAGAGCCCCATCACATTAGAGAGACGGAGTGAGAGGGAGTCTTCTCACACTATTCTTGGCTTCAGAAAAAAGTCTGTGTATTTGGGTAGCTAATGGTATCAGGCTAGCCAGAGCCCTGTTGTGTGCTCATTCGCTCCAGAACATGCTCACACACACACAGAGAGACGCGAGGCAAACATTGGGGTGACACAGACGTACATATATTGGTCCAAAACCGCAGGGTCTGCATTTATCTCATGAGACCATGATGACACAAGCAGACTCTAGGGGAAATAAAAAAACATGAGGAAGGCGAGTCAAAGACAATGTTGTTATGTTTGGTCTCCCATTAAATTGACCAGTGAAAACTGGCATGCTCCACGATACGGTGCCTTTGTCCTAGAAACAGCTCCCTGCTTTTTTGGTTTTTACATAACGATCATAAGCCTCAGTTTCTTTGGCTGTGCCTGACTCGGGAGAGTGTAAAACCCCTGAACATTTCTGGTCTACCCGCATCTGTTCCCTTTTGTGTGAGTAGTTTTAGCATTGGGAGATATGAGGTAAACAGATTATTCCAGTGAAATCGGGAGGCCATCATCGTGGTGGAACAGACAAATGAGGCAGTTTGTGCTATATGGCTCTTTTTATCCATTTTTCTCTCAGCTCCTCTTTATTTTTGAATGAACTCTGCTGTCATGTTTTTCCTGTTTCTCCTCAGGAGAAGCTCCCCTTTATAAAGGCAACACAGGTAGAAAAGCAGAGGAATTGACACTTTTCAGCTTTATTTTCTGCAGTTATTCATGGTGGAAGACAGAAATCTTATCCCACTGTCTAGTTAATTATTGCACATGTTTTCTTCATTACTAATGGTACAAACCTTGTTGTCCTTTGTGGTATTCCACTTTAATACACCATTTTTCCTTTTGAATTTCAGCTACCTTGTTTGTGTAGTAATTTGTATCTCCACAAAATAAAGGTTATATTAATCTAATCTAATGTAATGGATCCATCAAAATACATTTATTCTTATTCTTATTATTATAAAAAATAAATAGTGCAGTAAATGATTATCTGCTCTATGGGAAGGTATTTATATAAATGCTTAGCAATTTTTCATTTTGTCTGAAGGAAAAAAGGGCACTTTCACATGCTGCTGAGCCCAGTCTAATACCTACTGTTGAGATTTAATTACACATTAAAACACATTAACGATTGTCAAATAAAAATGGGTGTAGGCAAAGCTAAACACGCAGTGATAAAAACTGCATTGTTTACTTGAGCTGAGTGGGCTTTTTTACATTTTTTATTTGGAAAGAAAACCTGGAGAGAGCAAGGAAAGGGGAGAAAGAAGGGGAGAGAAAGGAGAAGAAGGAAAGAAAGAGGTTATTGAGAAAAGAGAGAGTAAGAAGCAGCGAGGGGGTGGTATTGTCTGTATTAATACTGTGTCTTCCCAGTGCCGGGTCTCTTTTCAAGCTTTTGTAGCGGCGCCAACCATGAAATGTGTCTGTCCCCAAAAACCATATACCCACTCAGGAGGGTTTCCCGACCTCAGAGAGACAGAGAGGAGGAGGAGGAGGAGGAGGAGGAGGAGAAGGAGCAGGAGAAAGAGTGCAGTGGCCAATGCTCACTATCAGGCAGGCCAGCCAGAAGCCAGGGAGAGCCATGGAACATGGCTTATTCACCGGGCTGCAGTCACAGCGAGCCCCTGGCATCGTCTGCTAACTCTGGCTAACAACGCTATTCAGCAGCACACAGCTATAGTCATGCTAGAATGAGAGTCACAATACAACGTTTTAAATCCAGTGCAGCATTACTTTCCTTTTTGTTCTTTTTATTCAGTTTTTCCCATAGTCATTTTCCATATAAAGAGTGGCTTTGCTGAGTTTTTTTGTTGCTGAAAAGTTAGGTCAATATTGATTTTTTTTTTTTAAATAAATAATTAATATATTCATAATTAATTATTTAAAAAAGACTTGTTTCATTTTATTTTGCACATGGGGGTTGAAGAATAAAGAAATGATTAAGTGGGCGAGTTTAATGCTCATGCTCCGAAAGAGAAAGAGGAGTTGAGAGGAGTTGTGTCGGCGGCCGTTTTTGGCACGATGCTATCTCTGTATGGAAGACGCCAAATTTTCATACACAGTCCCTGCCAACCTCCTCCCTCTGATCCTCTCTTTCTTCTCTTTTCTTTTCTTTCTTTCACTTGTTCCCCTTTTCTTTTATTCCTCTTTAGGGTTCAAATGAATGCCCTCCCCTAGTCTCATTAGCACCCTGGACTCCTGTTTGCGGCTACAGAAAAATGTATAATAACTTGTAAGCACAAACATTTTAGTGCTCAATAGGACCATTATCCTTGTTTTTCATGAAAGCAGGCCATCATGGGACTGTGAGCCTTGACTGAGTTTTTTTTTATTTTATTCGCTGATGTTTCATTTAGTATGCAAAGATGTTTTGCCACCAGCTATTCGGTTGATATATCTTCAATAAGACTAGCATCCTGCCTTTTTAACACTTTCTTTAAATTTCATATTTGATCAGAGGCTATATTAAAATTTTTTGATATAATATATTTTCAGTGGAAGCATTATTATATGGGCTGTGAGGCTTGATTGCCGTTCAGTTTCTCTTTTGTTTTGTAAATGTATTGCCTTCACTTTATAAGATTTTCCCATTTCATTTGCCCACTGATTAAGTTTGGTCACGTTTTTGTTTTCTGGTTGAAATTTTTCACATCATATGTGTATTTTTACCATATTTCCTTTAGTAAAAAATGTTGGAGCTGTTTTGCACCAGGCCACTTGCTCTTCTTGAGAGACAACCTTCATGAGGGCATTGTTTGGTGTTTGTTACACCGTGAGAAGGAGAGCGGTTTAGAGAAGACAGAAAGTGGGGTGGGGGGGCGAATGAGCAAGCTTGCTGAGAAGCACAACAGAATGCAGAGAATCAAATTTGGCATGCGTCTGTGTAAGCGAGTAAGCTTCAAATCAGTTTGGACACAGATCTAGGACACTAGACGGAGAGAAGAAAGCAGGATGAAACGGGATAGGGAACAACATGGGAATGGGGGGGGGGGTAGTGTGTATATGTGCATGTGTGTGTTTAGGGGGGTGTAGTTAAGTAGAGGATGAGTTGGAGGGGGTTGGCGGGTGAGGTTGAGCGGGTGAGGAGTGTGGGGGGGTTGGTAGAGTGTCCCTCAATGACGACTTGAAAAACAGGCCGGTAAATAAATGGAGTGGCAGTAAACAAGGCTCGGCGCTTCATCAAAAGACTCCATTCATCTGTGAACAGGAGAGTCTCTCTTTTCTCTGAGGAGACAGAAAGGAACCCACTGACGCTGACGAGAGGGACGGCGCTTGTTTAGATAACAGGATGAGTTTGGAGAGGAATGGTGTATGTGGATGTGTGTGTGTGTGTTCGTTCGTGTTTGTGCGAGTTTGGAGGGGTTGCAGAGCAGGTGGGAGGTGGACATAGTCTTAATGAGTGGGGTTTGGTGGGGGGTAGAAATAGTGTGTTTTTGTTTGTTCTTTATCACTAGCGTGGATTTAGTGAAGGATTGTGTTTTGGGGGTTAGAACTGTGGGATAGGCCGATGACAGTGTGTGTTTGTGTGTCTAGTACAAAGCAGTGTAGGGGGTGGTGTGCTTTTGGCAAGGCTTATGTACGCGCAAGTGTGCATGTGTGTGAGAGTGCATATGTGCATATGTCTCCGTCTGCTTATTATACACGGTTATGTTTTCCAGACAAAGTGCTATGCTCTATTTTGCATGATTTACAGTCCAAGCAGCAGGTCTTTTTTTATGAAAGAGAGAGAGTTTGGAAAGAGCCTCGTCTTGGGGTCTCAGGGCCACCGCGGTGAACCGGCCAAAGCAAGGTGCTGTGCATCGCTCTCTGCTTCAGCTGTTCATAATTCAGCCCGTCTGCCTGTTGGCCAGGGGAACAAGGTGTAAACTAAGTGCTAAAAAGTCATTTTGTGCATTTTCATCATACAAACTTTTTAATTAAGAGATGAATTTAGAATATAGAGATCAAGAGTTAAGTCACCTCCAACCACTTGGTGAATTCTGACAGAAAGAGCAGGTCAGAGAAGCCAAGACAGAGCTGCATCTTTCAAAGATGCAACTCTACAAAGCCTTAATTCAGCTTTCTTCAGTTCAGTTTAATTGTGCCGCACCTGCTGATGTTAACAATTCTTACTCCTTTTTAATCATTTGAGAGCACATCTAGAGATAACAGTGGCCTTGTGGAGTAAGATATGAGATGTCCATCTGTCACGTTAACTTGACTGATCTGACAGCTGAGCTTTATTATTTTCAGTTCAAACTTCAGAGTAGTAGAAGACAAATACGTTCATCTTGTCATTCACCTTGCCAAGAGACTCATTTAAAACCCCTTTGTGTGGGTTATCGGCAGCGTCCAGCACACGTACTCTCTCAATTTCTCTGTTGCCGCTTGTCTTTTATAGGTTATCAATGATGTTATTTCAATATCCTTCCATTAATATATCTTTATTTAAACAGGTCTTTTGTATTTGACTCCTTTAGAACCACAGGGTTGCTTTTAGGGTTGCCATAGCACTCAGGGAACACCCCCCTTTCTCTCAATCCTCTGTCTTGCCACCCAAAAGTCCCCCTCCCTAGCCCACCTCCTGTTCCCCTCACGTTTATTGGACCCAAATTTGGCTGGCACCATGGCAACCAAGGCTCCCAGGGAACCTTGCCTGGGTAGAATCCAAGGTGCCTCCAGGGCGGCGCTGGCTGGCTGCGCCAACGGGTTGTCGCTGCGGCCGGTTGCTCCGACATGGCCAGCCTGGCTCTGGCCTGCCATGACTGCATTGGGAGGGCTAACTTGCTAACCTCTGTTAACTAACTACCAGCTGACATGACCTGCCATATCCAGTGACATTAGCCACCGCATCCTCAGCTGCAGGCATCGGCGACTGCGGCACAGGGGAAGCAGGGGGAAGCATTTTACCAGTACGCATATTGATGTGGCATGGCTGGGTGCCCAGTCCTGCCTCCCACATGAGAGAGAGAGGGAGAGGGGGAGGGAGAGAGACAGCATAGAGATACATTTTCAATGTATAATATATGAGCATATATGTTTTTTGGTACAATGCCTTTCTCCTGTGGTGTGTAAATATTCAGCTGCACACATTTGGCTGTGAATGTCTTGCCAAAACATCTATAACATTTAAATGCATGATTATGATATGCACAGCACCATGCATCTGTTGAAGCAATATGTTACTATGACTGATGCTGAAAACCGTCAGTAGACCGAGAACTGAAATTCATTCATGAGGGGTTATTGTTTTGTTGTATTTTTCAACAGAATACTTTTTTCTCCACAAAGTGTGTGTGGGTGTGGTTGTGTGTGAGTGCATGGCTTCCTTTGTGAAAGTGAATGTATGGTCATCTGCTTCACCCTGTTTAATTGCAAACAAAACAAGCAGGTGATGCACCTCATTCCTAATGTGATTTGTTGTTGTGACTTGAATGCTAAATAGAAATTGCACCCTTGTACATGTTTGTATTTTTTTGGGCTTCCTCCAGATACCTTTTGAAATCCTGCAACACTTTGGGCCACTTTCTCAGCTTTATTTTCTAAAGACTTACAGCACACCATCAGAAGCTAAAAGTGGTGCTTGACATTATGAATTAAATAAAAAAATTGGATGTGACTCACTTTTTTATATTATCAATACAAAAAGGCAATTTAGTCAGCACTCTGTCTCCAACTCACAGGGACTCTATATTATAGCTTGACTAAAAGTCTGCTGCTGTCTGTACAGTACATTCCAGATCTTAACTACACAAAGGTTGGGTAGGGCAACACATTGACTCTGCAGGGAAGGAATGGATATCTCATCACCCTGCTTTCTTAAACTATGAGTCAGTATCCGAAAATGGTCTCAGGCCAATCACTGCTACAGTAGGTCCCCACTTGATGAAAGTAGCAGTGTACACTTTGCCTGAGCTTGGGTTCAGATTAACAAGCAAATTTGCAGAGGGGTTTATGGACAGTTTAGTCACGTTGTATTGTGTCTCCCTGATTGCTTGGTCTCATCTGCTTTTTAACCTCTTCTTTGCCACTGTATTTTTTTCCCTCCCCTCTTTGTGAAGACAAAGTCAGTGCTTCTTCCTCACTCTTAAGTGAGTTCAGCGTGTGGCAGGGAGACAGTGGATTTGTCATGCGAGGTGTGTAAGGAGATATGGTGTTTGATCCATGACGGTGCTTGCGGCCGTGTGCCCGCTCAACGCTGCCAGCTAGTGTAAAGAGGCCAGAGGTAGAAAGTTGAATAGGGGGAGAAAAGTTTGAGACTACGTAAACAGGAGATGGAGTATTATTAAGTTGCTCCATCCTTGTTTGTTTCTCTTTTTTCCACTTTAGTCTCTCTCTGTTTTCCTCCTGACCTAAAATTGGGGGTTAGATTGAGGATAGTGACGGACTAATGAGCCCCCTTTCCTGCAATTACCCTCCTCCTATTCTCTCTGTCTCTCTCTGTTTCCCTCTCCCTCTCAGATACTCTGTTTAGCTTTGTCTATTCGTCTTATTCGTTTTCTCTTATAGTCATATCATTCTGTTCCCCTCCCTCCCTCTCTTGCTCCTTCTTTTGCTGCCACCTTCTTAGAGAGTAGTGGTAAATCAAGGTGACACTTCATCTTTAAAAGCAACATGATGGTCAATTAAAGTAATCTGGTCCTAATTTGTGGTAGATTGCTATCTGAGATGTTGGATGGAAATGCTGCTTGTTAATAAAGAAGAAATGCAGAGCTGTGCTCCTTTTCTCTTTGTTCCCTACTTTATTTTCATTTGATTGAAGGTTTTATTTTGGCCTTTTCTCCACCTGGGTTTAAAATGGTCGTCTTTTTTCTTTGTTTCTTCTCTCCAATGAGATCTGATTCTCTGAATCAAATACATTTTTTTTATTATATGTAATGAAGTCCGGAAAGTGTGTTGTACATACTACATAATACTGTACATGTATGAGTCTTGGTTATTGGCATATTAGCAGTGAATCCTTAATTCTTTTTTTCCACTCACTCACTTTATGGCCTAAACTGCCTCTTAATCACAGGAGGACTTTTTTGTATGTGTGTATTAGCATGTTTAACTGGAGGTGTGCATGAAAAAGAACATGATTTCTTTTCCTTTCATGGTGCCTGGCTGCTGTTTGTGTTTAGTTTGGTTGCTAGCCTGCTGTGTCTTCATCCCCACTGTGCGCTGGCCATGAAATAGAGCAGAATTTTCAAGGGTTTGGTTGCCCTTACTATTTTTTATTTCTTTGGCGCAACGTATCCATACAGATTGAACACCACCTCCCTTCACCGTGACAGCCTCCACCGCAGGACAACGGAAACCTTGGAGGCTATAGGTAGCTCTGTATGTGCAGTGAGTATAGCAAAATGAAATTACTGTATTAAAATGTGATTTACATGTCGAAATTGGTTAACCTATATTTTTAGGCTTCAGTGGTCAGCAAGTATCCCCCATTTTAACTGGCCTTGAACAAAAAACACTAGTGACTCCTAGCATAGTGCCATGCTCTTTGGATGGTAAATGCCTTGCACAGGTGCTAATGGGATGCTACCTCCTAGCCTAGTGGCAACTGCTTCACGTCCTATTTCCTAATCTTGTGCCAAGTAAGTCATTCTGGAAACGAAATCCTTGTCTAGCGCACGGTGCTAACAAGTTCCAATCTGGGCTGATCCTTATTAATACAGTGGGTCATGATCAGCCTAAAAACTAGCATACAGCTGCCCTCTACTTGGCCTGGTGTTATTATGTAGTCAGCCCAATGACAGCCTGAGAGAGAGAGAGAGAAGGATGAGGAAGAAGATGAATGAGTTGCTGAGTTCTGACTGTATGTGACACATATGTGGCTGTTGTTGATTAAAAGTTGTTGTTGTAATTGCGGGGCTTATAATGCCAGGTGGCGGATGTGTCCCGCTAATCCTCTATCTAATTTCGAGGTCCAGGGGTGAAGCTCTTAATCCGAAACACACACACATACGCTCACTCATAGTCTTCAACACACATGTGTGCATACACACACACACACACACACACGCACCTCCCCACAACGACACATATGCACATACATATGTTCTGAGTCCTGTTAATTGTATGCACACAAAGTTTTGAAATTCCCATGGAAAATCTTGTACTTATTTGCAAATGCTCCAAACTATGTATTGTACGTAATACATAAAGGTATGGCAACACATGTACACCATGCACGCACACTTAAACATGTTTAATTTCTCTTTAAGTTCGACCTCACCCCTCAAATGTACTTTTATCTGTTTGTTTCTCTTGATGTATTAGCATCTGAGTGCAGCCTTACAGCCATGTTTATGTAGGATAGCTTTAACTGAAGATGTAGGCTGTCCTCATCTGTCATACTTCTACACACACACACACACACACACACGTCCTACAAGATTTTTTTGTAAGTCAGTATCATTCTTTCTCTCAATTTTGCTTTCTCTTTGTCTTTCTCTCTCCTGTGTTTATTTTTATGACTTCAGTGGTTTACAGGGGTTGTTGCTGCACACTCACGCCATATAAAGGTACGCTTGAGATAGGGGAAAGTGTCACATTGACTGGCAGATAAGAGGGTTGACTGGCTGCTCCACCCTTTACCTTAGTTCACCCCTGCTCTGCTCCTCTCTACTGTATGTGGGTCAACCACACACTGCAAACAGAGGATAGCTACATTATAACACGGGGAGGCCTGCATGGGGTGTAGGAAGGGGATGTTACTGTCTACGATGGTTATCTTTCTTTTCTACTTCTCTTGGATTTTAGCTCACTCTGTCTGACGTATCTTTCTCAGCACAACAATGTGTCACTGTCTTCTATGTGACTTTGACTTATGTCTCAGTTTAACTTCATAGCTTTCATGCTTTACGTGATATCTGTCAGTTCTTTTATTGTGTGAAGTAATGGAAATATACAGCCTTGAATATAATTAGATTGTCTTTCTTTTCAGCATGCAGTGACAGGTTTGTTTGGGCCTCCAAACCTGCTGATAGTTTCTTTTCTTACTTTTTTTGGCACAGTAGAGTTCAGACCTTGCCTTTAATCGCGTCTCCTCTGGTCTCCCTCTCTTTGTTGCTCTCTCAGCCTTCTGCCTCTCAGTGGCAGGTGTGGCGGCCATGTGTTTTAAGCATGTGTAGTAGTTTACTGCCCAAGCTAAGAGGGGGAGGAATGAGGCAGGCAAGCAGGGAGGGAGGAGGAACCGCCTTGCCCTGGGCGTAGGGTCATCTCAGGTGAAATGTCTCTCTGGGCATGTGGGCATGGCCTTAAAGAGCAGGGGGCGGTGTCGGAGGAGGAGTCTGTGGACACACCACAAGATAGATAAAAAAGTTTGTTATAGGAGGATAGATCAGGAAACCAGTTGGTCTCACAAATAGTACAAATACCATCCGTAATGAAGTTATCTTCTTTAGCTCCCAGTGACAGGAATGAAAGTCTTGAGAATGAGACAAAGAAGGAAAGAGGGTGGGAGACTGGGGAATAACTCCTTCTGGACTCTGGCTGTGCTGCGAATGCAGAAAGAGTTCCTAATAAAGGAGAAATATGCATCCTAGTGATACATTGAGTGACTGTGACAGTGTTGGAAATTCTCAATGACAGCAGTGAGATGTGTATTGGAGCAATGAGAAAGGTGCCTTGTCAGGGGACCTCTTTCAGAAAAAGAGGGGGGACGTAGAGGAGAAACTTTTAGAGAGGAGGGAAAATAGTGGGTAAAGGGTGGGTGTTGGGGGAGGGGAGGTGACAGATGACTTCCCAAGTTCAGATATGAAAAGGGGGCGGAGTTAATGATAGAGAGGAAGGGAGGGAAACAGTGAAACAGACAAGTGGGGAGGTGGTGAGGGAGAGAGAGAAGAGAAAGAGGCTGCAGAGAGAGGGGAGGAACGTGAGTGGCTTCG
Organism: Micropterus salmoides; assembly: GCF_014851395.1. Taxonomy (NCBI): domain Eukaryota; kingdom Metazoa; phylum Chordata; class Actinopteri; order Centrarchiformes; family Centrarchidae; genus Micropterus; species Micropterus salmoides. Next base: position 16,260,142 of record NW_024040263.1, on the reverse strand, counting down.
TTGAAGGGCGGGTTTCCTGAGGTCACAGTACTGAATATCACAGAGGAATGTGGAATGCTGAATCGCTGCCAAGGCAAACACACCGGTCGGGCCACCGCCGCCCCCAATGGCTGTCAAGGGCTGCTTTATATACACACAAAGACACACAAACATGTAGTCATATATGTGCGTGAGCATATATACAGCACGGGTACACAGAGATTGGCTATATTGCACAGTGCATACACATACATGCACTTGTAGAAACATTCATGCTGTCAACACCTGCACAAGACGTAATTTTTTTGTAACTGTAGCTAAGTACTACAGTGATCAGAGAGCAAGTTTAACTGCAGTTCTCTACAGCTATGATTACTCGACTGGGGTATTCTTGCTCTCAACTGAGCGTCATTCAGAAGTGCTTTCATTAGTTTGTGTGTGTGCGTGTATAGAAGGAACTTTATAATGGGCCGTGACAGCATAGCTGAAATGCATGGAGCTCTAAGTTATTTCAGCTGTGACACACGCAGAAAATACGCACACGAACAGACACGTGTGAGTGCAGTTACACACAGAGGGAATGACTCATTTACTGCAGGTTGGACAAACATGTTAAAACACACTCACACATACGCTGATCCAGTGACTCATACGCCATGCACACACATGTTAAATCAGTGTTTGATGTTTTGTCAAGGACTTAAGTTATATCCGCCGTCGGCTAAAAATAAATGCAGCGAAGATATAGAGGAGAGATCACCTTTGAAGAATTCACTTAATGTTGAAAAGAGAGAGGGAGAGCTAAAGTGCTCATCCAAGGGCTGAGAAACTCATCCATTTGTCCTCCATGTTCATACCAAAGTCAAATCACTCTCAGCATTTGCAATTAAATGAACCAAGGAGAGGCTGCAGTACAGACGGTCAGGTTCAACGGGATGGGCTGCACCACAGAGGAAGATGCACAGAGAGCGGAGAGAGGAGGCAGGAATGTCTGTGTGACTGTTTTACTGTGTGCGCATACATGTTTCCTAATGATTTACTTGTGTGCTGCTGCTCACAGGTCCCTATAAAAGTTAACAAGACAAATTGCTATGTCTCTATCCGTGGTTGTTTTTCTAGCTGTTGTAAATTTAGAGGCTGCGCAGCGTATCCCACCCTTTTCCTTGTGTGTGTGTGTGTGTGTGTGTGTGTATGTGTGTTTGACTGCACTCTTTTCTCTTCCTCCTCTACCCTCCCTCTGTCTCGGAGCATGCCAGGGTTAGAGGTCACAACAACTGAGCCACTCCGCCGTTCTTTGATGTGGTTCGCCACACAGATGCGCGCAGACACATGCGCACATACACACACATGCACACACACACACCAAGGTCAAGTCAAGACAAACTGCACTCACACTTAAGGCCTTGCGCCTCCGTTTGCTCTCTCTCAAGGCACTGACAGTCAGGGAGAAAAAACAAGGCCAGGGTTTTGCTGTGCTCTGTCTCTTTGATGTGCTCTCATGTTTGCCACATGCACATTAGCAGGTTTTGATCTTGGTACTCTACCAGTAAGCTCAGGTTGTAGTTGTAGCATTTGCTGGACCTTTCCATATAATAGGTTAGAGGCTCCAACATTTTTTTCTCTTTCCTACTACACTGTATGTGTAGTGTTTTGAGGCTATCAGTCATTTTCAAAAAGAAGACAGGTTCTGTGTGGATGTGTGTGCTTTTGTTCGCACCACAGGAGTTTAAATGAGCTCATTTAATGTGAAAAGTGTTTGTGTGCACACACATGTGTTTGTTTATGCGGTTGCTCACACATGTACAGCCAGCATGCGTGTGTGTTGTTTCATTCTGTCCACACCCTGTCATCTCCCTCCTTCTCTCCCTCTGTCCCTCTGTTCGTTTCCTCCCTCACTCTTAGCTGTGCATTTGGGAGAGGCAGGCCTGGAGTCAAAAGTGCAAGTGTGCCGCTTGGCTGATGAGTCACAGAGAGGCAGCTTTCCCCCCACTGTTTGTAAATATGTGGTTACCCTAATTGAACGCAGCTCCAGTTCCCAACAACTTTCATTTCTTCTTTTTGTAGATGTGTGTGTGTGTGTGTGTGTGTGTGTGAGTGAGTGAGAGCACCACCACAGCTGGAACAGCAGGAGACATATGGTACTGATACACACTGCTGTGCAGAAATCACACATACACACACAACACATAATAAAGGTACTGAGGTCCATTGGCACACACACACACACTCACCTAGGTTCCAATTGCTATTGTTAGGAGAAGGATGTAGCATATCTCCCTGCCTCTCCATTTCTCTCTCTTTCTCATACACACACACACACACACACACACACACACACACACACACACACACACACACACACACACAGTGACTTTAACATCTCTCCATAATTATAGGCTGTGAGATCCCAGTCTAGAGGCTGTGGTTTGGCTGGCCCTCCTCTCCCTCCATTAAGACACTAAGCAGCGTGTGTCACTCAGCACTTGGACGGCTCCTCTCCAGAGGTGGCAGCAGGGGGCCAATAAATGTACACTCTCACTCTCACAGACACACACAACCACACGTTCTGTCTCTCTCTCTCGCACACACAAACACACACGTTGAGGTGTTAGTGAGGGGCCAGTAAATGTTTTCCCTGAGGGCTCTGTCTGGGTGGCACAGGCATTGCTACTGCCAACTACCACAGCTCGTCCCTGCCCATTTTATCTCATGTTTGATACGTTTCACTTGTATAAAGTCCACTTGCATTCAGAAATCTAATTAAGTCTCTTTAACTGAACTTTTAAGTCTTCTAATGACTTCTAAATGTGACTCTTCTATAAACCCAATTTAGCTGATAAGTAGTAGGGCCTACCACATGCTACCATCTGCTATTTTGACCTTTTGACCCAAAACATGCCTTCAACTAGTCTGCCTATGTTATCACTGCAGACCCAGTACCCTCTGCTAAATGCATCTCCCCCAGCCTCTAATTCTTCTTTCCTTACCATCCCAACCCAGACTTAGTAATTTCACGTTTAGGTCCTTAAATAGTTGTAATAGAACTAATTAGATTATGTCCTCCTTCACAAGCCCAGAAGCACCTTGTACAGATTTAGACTTTATTTTAACCTATTTTTACTTCTATACCTGTTTTTTTTTCCTGCCTTGACTTTCCTTAATGATCCGTGAGCTTTTCAGTAAACAAACATGAGAAGATTTCCCCCAGATTTAAACTTGTTGACGTCATCCCGTGCAAATCTAGAAGGTGGACTGCGGCAGAAAATCCTATATCATTTCTCTCACAGCACCTTGATCTTTAAACTTTGGCTTCGCTGGCAGCCGAGTGCGTATGGAAGTATAGTACCTTTACCTTTCCCAAATGAACTGTGAAATCATCATCTTAGTTGTGCTTTTCCTGTTGTGCACATTATAAACTAAGATAGGTTTTTAGGCAAGTTTAAGTTTGATGTTGAGGTTGTTTGATGTTTGCTCATCTAAACACTATTTCTTAGGCTGTAAGAATCAGCCTCAATTTTTAAGTTATACTTCATCTACTTTATCTTGTCCATTGTGGTCCAATAAAACACAACAACAAACAACACACACATACTGTACATGCATGTTTAAGCTCCTTTGGATGTAAAGTTACGACTTCTTGACTCCAGAAAATTAGCTTCAAGTGCTCAGACTGTCACCTGCGCCTCCATCTTTCCCCATTATTGAACTCCAGCTTCTCTTCACCTAATTTGAATTTGATTTGATTTACCTAAGTTGACTCTTGCCTCAACCAAACATTTAGGGTCATGGCACATTCCGCTCTAGCAGTGGTCTGATCTCCATTTGACCCTGCACACCCTGACTTATCAGTGTGTATTATGTGGCAGAGCCATATTAGCATGAGACTCTGGCCTGGCCTGGCGTTGGTAATGGCTGATTAATCGACTGGTGACAGTATCAGAGCTTCCCTCAGTCGGAAAGCAGCTTAGCCTCTACGGGGCATAGCCAGAACACACTGTGGTTGTGTATTGCACATCTGTGTTTGTGCAACACTGTACTGTTATAGTAGACTTCCCCATCCAAAAGTACAAAAATGAATAAAGCACCTACTGTATGTCAGTGATAATTCCATTACATGTATGAGGAGAGCACTGTGCTTTAGCCTTTAGCAATATGATTAGTGGCTTATGATCTAAAAGCAATATGGACAAAAGAGTTAGTGACTAATGGAAACAGATGCAGCTGTGCAGACACACTCAAGTACACACACACACACACACACACACACACACACACACACACACACACACACAGACACGGCCGTGACAGTAAACACAGTTCAAATCCACTCGGGGATTATAAATCCACTTATAGTGGGTCAACTTGACTATGTCAGCTGCAGATCCCACACTGATCCTGCTGCCCTTCCACACTGCTTCATGTTGCGTATTTGAAAGAATGAATATGAACATGATGAATTCCCAAGTGGTTAGTTTCAATGCATGAAGCATGTGTATAGTAACACGCACATGTTGTCTGTGGAGCATTATCGCCATCCTGCTTTTCTGTCCATGTCGCAGATTTTGAGACCTTGCTGTCTGTTGAGCCTAGGGTTGTGCAATTATGAAAAAATATCTAATTGCGATTATTTTGACTGATATTGTAATTGCGATATTGGAGGGAATGTTTTTATGTATTCATTCTCATTTTCATTGACAGACTAAATGATTATGGTGTGATCTGTTCCAAACAAAGATGTTTCCTTAAGTCTGTAGAATATGATGTGTAGGCCAGGATATCGCTGCAGCACGACAAAATGTAATTTAAAATGTTATTTGAAAATTGCAGAAGGCCATATTGCAGTTTTGATAAGATTGCAATTAACTGTTCATTCCTAGTTTTAGACTCAGTGCTGTTTTGGTTAAATGTTCTGAGGGTTAGATTGAACATAAATGGCAATAAAAGTAGAGCCCCATATGAGAGAGGAGCAGCAAACAGTAAAGAGCAGAGCTTTGTGTCTGCTCGCTTTTGTATGAGTGTGGAAGAGTGAAGGACTACATCGGCTGAATGAGTAATGACACATATGATATTGACTTTAATCACATCTGTTTATGTGATTTCATCTCCCTCCATTCCCATTGGACCTCCCCAGTTCTTGGAATGAGCTGCAGCCTGGTCTGCCAAAAATAATCGCTTGTTTGCTGCTATTTACTTAAATCTGTCAAAGAGGCACTGTTGGAGACCATGCTGTTATGGTTCTGTCTTTACTCTGTGTGTGTGTGTGTGTGTGTGTGTGTGTGTGTGTGTGTGTCTGCAAAGTACACAACAACATGGCAATGTGTGTAATGTTCTATACTGTTCTCTCAGTTGTGTGTGAGAGTCAGACGTATCTAGGCATCCCTAGACTTTGGATTTTCTCTCTCTCTCTTGTGTGTTTGTGTGTGTGTGTGCACGCGCACACACACATGCGCACACCCAACCAGAGCCAGCCAGCTAGAGAGTGTGAGACGCCTCAATATCTCTCAGTGAGTAGAAACCTGGCAGAGGCACTGGGTTCATCTCAACGTCTCTCTGTGTGAGACCAGAGGCCTGTGAAAAAAATACACCCTCAGAATATAACACACACATGCACACACACGTACACAGCGCCTCGGAAAAGTGTCAGACAGGGGTGTCGAGGGGGTGTGGGTAGAGGGGATTTGTGTGGTTTGGATGTTTGCCTTTATCAGATGAGCGATGTCATTTTTCCTCCTTCTTTATGAAAGACGAGGGAGGGGGAGAATGATTGGTCAAAGAGCATGCAAGGTGAAAGGATGCCAGGCAGATGTCAGCTCACACTTTCCCTCCCTTTTTCTTCATCTAGTGTGCTTTCTTCACTCTCTGTCTCTCTCTCTCTGTCTCTCTCATCTTTTCTCTTTCACTTTGGGGTCTGGAGGCATCACAGACCGCTCCCAGCTGGAACAGGGTCCGAAAGCATCCAGGGATATATCAGTTATTATTAAACCTGCTCGCCGATTGCCAAATACCTCATCACTCATATGCGCACGCACATATGTGCATGCGCACGCGCACACACGCACACACACACACACCACCTGGCAGAGTGAAGCAACCACTTTTTTCACAGAAGATAGACATTATAAAAGAAGAAGAACAAAAAATGCCCTTCTGATTAGAAGTTGAGGGGATTGTCGTAAATCTTCCCCTGTGTGATGGCAAAATGGTAAACACATGTCAAAGCTGTCTTCTCAGAGTGCAAAGCTTGCAGAGCGCCTTTTTGGAAGTCTTCTGTGTTACAATAATGATTCCACCACACCCAGCGGCCTGCGGTCCTTATCCTTATCCAAACTAGACATTTACAGTCAATCACGAACTCATTAAATGTCCATACTCACTACTCTTTGATGAAGACATTACTGGATAAAGCCTGACTGTGTTATAGAACGTCACACACTTAAATAGTATGGACATTTTTTAATGTTCGATCAAACATAGCATCTAAATTCATAAAAGTGCCTAAGGAGTTTATAATAAACTTAAATAAACTTGCATTCAAGTTTTAATTCTGTTTTTATGCTGTTCAGGCAAGATTATTAAAACACACAACAGATGTTCATATATGAAACAATAACTCAAATACATTGTTTTTGAATGTTTTAATTCTATCCAGATCTGTCTGTCATAACCAAGTTGAAGACTATATTACTTCCATCTCATCCCTCTACATTTTGTGGCCGTGTCTGGCCGCACTCAGTGAAGCTGGAGATAGCGGGAATTTCTTTTTCTCCCTTTAGAAGATTTGCTTCCATTTTTTCCCCTCAAACAGGATGAAAAACAGCTTTCACCTATCACTGCAGACATGAAGCCAAAGTGCCTGTTGTATTTTCTCAAGTGATATCAGTGCACCATTATGTTATGGTCCTCTGTTAATCACACCCACAGGAAGCAATAGAACATGTTGTCTTGTCATATGTAGTGTTTTCTCAATTAATTAGGCCATCGTCATTGTTCATTTGAGGCTGGTGTCCAAGACAAAAGAAAAAAATGTTAAAAACCTAAAATCAATAGCCTAATTTGCTGAAGGCAACAGCGCAAGCCAAAGATCAAGGTGTTTTAAAGACTCCAGCTAGAGAAGAGGCACTGGCTGTTGTGCTTAGTTCATTCTTTAGTTCAAGTTCTGAAATTGAACTTGAACTTTAGCTTGTGGCTAAAGTAGAGCTTGACCGGGTCAAACCAGTTGGCGATCTCCCCCTCCCCCCTTCACATGTAGCTCTCTCTCTCTCTCTCTCCCCTGTCTCCCCCTCCCTCTGTGTTGGGATTAAGGAGCGGGGGCAGCATCAAAGGCCTGTCACCACTAGAGTTAATGGAGCATCACACGTGTGCATTCACACACACAAACAGACATGAGAGACACGTTCTGCAACTTGAGATGGGCGCATTTAGAGATTTGGGATGGGGGTATTAACAGCAGAGAAAGGAAAGAGAGAATGTTACAGAAAGGGTTATAGGGCATGGTAAGGAAAGCATGTGTGAAAATAAAATGTTACAGTGTGGTTTTGAATAATTCCGTGTGTGAGCATGAATTTGAGAAAAAGCTAGAGCAATGAGAGGTCATGTTTAGAGGTCAAATCCTTTAAGAGTAGATGGGGGAAGTTTGTAGTCATAAGGTGCGGTGAAGGGAGGCACTTGTTCAACATAAAGCTTAATGTCATGCTTACTTACACTTAAAACAAAGTCCGCCTACTCACTGGAGAGGAATGTATACTCTTATCAGACACACACACACGCTGCAGGCAGCCATACATTATATACATAACCACACACAATGAGATGCACCTTCCTGAAAAAAAAAATACACACACACACACACACACACACACACACACAGAGCTGAGTTAACAGGGTACAGTTCCTGTTGCTTCCTTGATCAAACAATGGCAGCTCTATTACAGGCCTGGCAAGCCAGACTGTGCCAAGGGAAAGAGAGGGAGAAGGAAAGGCCGCAGACGGAGAGATTGAAGGGGCAAGCAGGCTGAAGAAGAAGCAGTCAACAAAACAGGTTTGGCAAAAAAAAAAGTCTGAGAAGGAGAAAGAGAGAGATCCTCTTACATACAGGATATACTGTAGAGTCCTCTAGGGTTTTGTCTCCATAGAAGTTGCAAGAACAGAAACTGGATTTCATTACCTGAATCCAGACTGCCACTTGCAAGGACAACTTAAGAAGTGCGTGTAATTACATGTCTGCTTTTGCATGTGTTGTGTGCATGAATGTGAGCACATGTGGGTCTGTGCTTGTCTGTGTGCAAGTCCACGTGTCTTGTGTATTCGGGTTGGTGCACTATAGTGTGCATGCTCCTCTCCAGTGTGTTGTACATCAGGAAGTGGCCAGCCAGTGTTTTGTCCCACTCTGTTTGACACTAGCGTGTACTCAGCCCCTGTAAGGACACAACCTCTGCTTGGAACAAGCCACCCCTGTGTTTCCCCCTCCCCCCTTCTCCTTCTGCATATCCTGCCTACCACGTCTCTCCAGGAAACGCTCCTCCTCCTCCCTTCCTTCCTCCCTCCCTCCATTCTAACCCCCCCTCACTGCTGTCTGGGCCTTTATCACTCCTCTGCCTCCTTCCTCTTTCTATCTATCTGCTAGGATGAAAGAGTCAGTGAGGGAGTATGTGTGAGGGAGCGTTGCCTATGTGCATAATTGTCCGTGTGTGTGTGTGTGTGCACCTATGTATCTTTGTGTGCACATGGGTCTTTGTCTGTGCAAGTGTGTCTTTGTATATGTGATTAAAATTCTGTTGACTCTAGCAAGCTAGCTGTGTGAGGGCTCCTATTGAGTCAGAGCAGGTGGGCTCCTGCTACTACAGTCCTGCTAATCACTCCTTCCTCTGGGTGAGTGACTGGGTCAGGCAAAGGGCAGCTGATATACAGACAGTCCACTGTTAATGCCAGATAGTGTGAGGAGAAGTCAGTGCATGATGAGACACCTTGTGTACTTGTTAGGCTATACTGAAAGGCTTTCGGTAGCTTTGGTCAGTGGTGCTATTTGGCTCCCATCTCCAAAAGTTCTATTCTGTGAATTTCTGAATTTCTTGCTTTTTCCCACTTAAAAAGAGGGGTTGTTAAATGGTGAATTTGCCTGTCTGAAGTATATTTAACCCTAGAGCGAAGAAGAGGGCTTTACAGTACCACACATATTATACATTTACAATATACTTTATGTTAATTCACATTCACCCACACAAACAGACAGCCTGATGGCAGGTAATCAAACAAACAAACAAAAGATGAACTGACACTTTGTGGTGACACTTCACCATATGAAGCAGATTAATGAATTTTACCTTCTTGCTGCCTCTTGTTTCCCCCCAGGGGTGGGCGGTATAGCGGTGTAATGAGGTATACTGATAGAATTTCAAAAGAGAGATAAAATTAGACAAAATACCGTTTATACCGATATAGTTAGATGTTGAGTTAATAAATTTTTGTTTCCGTAAAGTCCTGCCAGCGTTTTCTTCTCTCTCTCTCCCTCACCGCGTAACCCCGCACTTCCCTCTGCGTCTACACGCAGCCGTCTACTCACAAACTCTCAACCACATGGAGGAAGACTCAGTGCTGAAGACCTGGCTTGTAAAAAGAAAAAAACGGTTCATTGCTTCCCACAAATACACTTTACTTAGGTAGGCTGCCCAGGTTGGCCGACACATTGTAGCATTTTTCAGAGAAACACAGTGATTACGTTACAAGTCGCAACACGGTGGACAAAGTATACCAGGTAAAGCGTCAGTGAACACACCAGTCAGATGTCATTCGTTAGCTACCACGTTGCTTTTGTTTTGATAGGCTATGTTGTTAACACGCCTCCTCCACATGCAGCTCAGCTATGCTGCTCTGAACGGAATAGCGGGTGGAAAAGTCCAGAAGACAAGTTCTGTGTTTTTTTTCAGCGACTTTATACAACGTAGCTTACTACTGATAGAGTAAGTTACCAGAACAGACAGGGAGAGAGACGTAAAGAAGTGGGGCACGCTGACGTGTTTGCAGCAGAGGTATGTTAGGTCTGTGAGTGTGAAGAGAACTGAAGGAGGCGGATTCAATAAGTGAATGACACTTCTGATGGAAAATGAAGTATAATTACAACGGTGAAATAAGAAACAAGCTAAGTTACTACAAATAGTAACCCCCTCCCCATATCGCCCAGCCCTAGCTTCCACCATAACATTAGCTGCTGCTGGCTGATAAACACAATCAGTGTTATTTGCTTGTTATTCACCCTCCACCGGATCAGTGCCTGTTTTTTTTCACCTTGTTTATCAACCACAATACAATTATTGGACTTTCTAAAGACACTTTGGACATGCAGCTGCTGTGACATTTTGCCATAGCTAGGCTATGTAGCTATATAGTCCACCGATGTGATGGCTAAAGCTAAAGCCAGCTAGACAACAAGGTCAAACGTGAGATAGATAAGAAGAAAGATAAGACTACTAGACAACAGCTAATTAATAATCACCCAATTGGACAGGGGAGTCTACTACAGGTGGTCTACGTGTGGTTATTGACAGTGTTGCAGGTAAATGACTTAACATTACGGTAGAGCGCCCTTTAATCTTAATTAGTCAAAAATGACGGATGGCCTTCAGATTTTTTCCTCTTTGTTGAAAAAATCTCTGTCTGTTCACGTAATGCAACTCCTGCTCACTGCTAACCTAAAAAAGTGTGCTTTCTAATCAACCCTAGTTGACAAGTTGTCTTCTGTCTCCTGCAAATGAGTCCGTGAGTGTCAGTTAGTTTGTCAGTTTGTCAGTGTATCTGTTCAGTATCAGTATCAGTTTTTTTAGACTTAATCAAAGCATAAGTTCAGCCTTGTGGTAGCAGAGGTCTTGATAAAGTCATACATTTCCAAGATGGGAATACTGTGAACAGCATGACTGCTGTCCTGGACACGGGTCAGATAAGCTTCTGTCTTGTAGTGATAGCCAGTCAGGCAACTCATTAACCCTGCATGTCGACAGACTGACTACATCAGATAGCTAGTCACCCAGTGGGGAGGTTGTTTTGGATTCTGTTTATTTCAGATATCAGGGTAGTATTTTAAGCTTTTAATGTTTTTTCTAGGCTATGGTTATTGTCTCTTTGGCTGCTCCCTAAGAGAAAGAATGATGTGTGTGTTACCGTAAACCTAAGTAACCAGGTTTTTTATACGGTATCAGTCTCAAACATCAGGTTGATGATCCAGGTTATCACAGCTAGATTTCTGCCGAAGAAACCTTTTTGGCCTGTTAAATTTTTCATGCGTGCATGTGCATCACAAAGACTTCTAATGGTGTGTATCCAAATTAATAAATCCAAAGTCTGAACACTGAAATTGGCACTAAAATAAATAAATATATTGGCTCCCACAACTGAGCAGTAGTCCTAGCCTATTTATAAATCACATTTGCAAAAATAAGCCAAAAGTGTTTGCTGTCTTACCACAGAACCTGTTGTCTCGTTGCTCCGTATGTCCAAATACTAAAAACCCTCAAAGTTAGCAGTATTCTGTGGAAAAGAGACGGGGAAGAATGAGTAAGAAACTTGATTTACTTTTGTCCTTGATCAGTCAAAGGTCTGAACAAGTGTGTGGGAGTTGTGGTACAACCCAGGCTGCTGAATAAAGTGTGTGGTTGCTTGAGAAAGGGAGAACACTTGTGTGTTTTTTTTTGTGAGCACGTGTGTCTTTGTGTTTCTTTCTGTCATCTCTCAACCTTTCCTGTGTCTGTCTTTATCCCCTTTACTATGAAGTTATACAGCGTAAAAGCCTGCTCTCTGCCGCCCCACAAAACCTTTTCATATGTATTATGAGTGACTGTAAGTAGATCTGCAAGTGCAGGAATGCATTTCTGGTTAAACTTAGGCACCTTGAGTATTAGGAGAAATATATTTTAAAAAGTTTAAAAGTTTGTAGAAATTAGTGTTCTTTCATATTTACTTATTTATTTATTTATATTTAGTATTTTTGGGGTAAGGAGCCATATAAATAAACATTTTAACAAAAATAATCCTGTTGTGTGACTTATACTGTATCCTTAGATAATGGAACATAACAAAAACATTAGTCAAGTGGAGGCTTAAGTCAGATGTATGTGTATCTGTCTGAAGTATCCAGCTATATATTTTCATCCTGGACTCTTGCCCGTTTCTGCCTGTGGTTCCTTTCCTGGCCTGTATCCAGTCCAAACTAGAGATACACCAATCAGACTGGTTGGAGCATTAACAGTGAAAGGAGATCACCTCTAATCTCTGACTTAAAAAAAAAAAGTTACATAAAGTATACTGGGCTGTGGAGTATTATTTCAGATAGCTTGGCTGGCGACCAAGACGTTCTTAAGTCTGGCAGGGATTGCAGTGCGTTTTTTTGTGCGTGTCCCCCCCCCCCAGTGTAGAAAGTACAGAGGGTTCATTGTGTCTTTTTCTGTCTGGGTGAGGAGGTGGAGCATTTGTGTGTGCACAAACCAGAAAGCGCATACCTTCCCCCCAAAAAACCTGCATAAGTATGTTGTAAAGCGGAGATGAAAGTCAGTTTGTTAAGTAGAAATCCACCTCCTGTTTCTTCCCTCCTTCCCCTCCCTCTCTCCCTAGTTCCCTCCATCCATCTCCTCCTTCTTTTCTCCAGCGTTGTTTTTTTTTCCTGTTCCCTTTCTCCCCGTCAGGCTTAATGCCTGCTTACAGCTCCATTTAGACTGCATGCGTGGAAATTGGGTAGGGGATCTTGTGGGTTTTGTGTCCTTGGAGATAACCAGTGTGTGGGAGGTGACAAAGGTAGCGTAAGCCGTGTGTGTGTGTGTGTGTGTGTGTGTGTGTGTGTGTGTGTAAGCATGTGCTTGGGTGTGTGTGACAGAGAGAGTCTGCTTTAAGTGCAGGAATAGATCTCTGACAAACGGGAGTGCGGAGGGGTATGCATCTGTCAGTGTTGTTTGAAAAGCCAGAGGAGAGTTAATCTGAGCGAGTCACTCCACCTTGTGTTTGATCAGCTCGTCATCTCCGCTCCGCCTGCATCTCGTTGTTGTGTTCTGCTTCAAGGAGTGAGTCCACTCTTTCATTGAGCATATGAGCTCTTTGGCTTTCATTTGTGTGCACTCAATGATGTCCGCAGGCAAAATGCAAAGTCATATACAGTTCAAAGTAGGTGTGAGAGAAATAATCCTCACTGCAATACGTTGTCTCTAAAAGTTAGGAATACACTGGCACCAATATGCCAATCAATTCTGCAGTGATATTATTAAGGCAGAAGTGTTTTTTTTTCGTTGCTCGAGATATTTGAACTCTGAACTGTTCTGCTTTCTGTCAGTTCAGCTTTAAGTTGGTTTATAGCTGTTTCTTGAATGATGCAATATGTATTCATGTTGCTCAGATGGTCATAACACAGCAAATGAAAACAATGTGTGATTGATTCCTGCTTTCTTTCATTTTATGAGTATTTATTTTATTATTATACATGACTGTCATGCATACATGGCTGGGTATTGTTTGAAAATGTTCCATACCGGCACCAATATGATACCTCAGCTTCAGTACTAATACCATAATTCGCTTTGAGGATCATAAAAATGTTTTTCTTTTCTATTTAACAAAAGCAGCCACTCTCAAGCATATCAGTGTTGAACTCCATATAAACTGTGCACAAACCTTAAATACCTCAAATAAAATGCAGTCTAACATTTGCAAAATTATGATTTAAAACAGGAAACATCTAAGAATATCAAAGAACAGGTAAAGAAGGCTGAGAATCTGATGCGAACTTTTGGTACTTGAAATGTAAGTCACATATTGCAGAATTGTATCGTGTAACCATTATTATCATGAGCAAAATGTCATCATAGTATTGTATTGTGGGTTGCCCTGTGATTCCAAGGCCCAATAGAAAGACCAAATGCAATACACTGTCCCCTCCCCCCCTTACATCTTTGACCTCTCTGTTCTTCCTATCCCAGTGATGATCAGCTTGGCCCCATCATCAGCAACACCATTACTGTCATCATGGACTCCATATCCCATCTAGTTCAGTCAGTAATCCTCTCTAAACAATCCTTCATAGCCCTGATTCACCATTAGCTTGTCAATAAGCCCAAATAATCACTATCAGCTATTAAGGAGCCAAAGGAGGATCCGTGGCTGTTAGCCCAGCAGCTAATAAACGGACCTTAGTGGGCCTTATGCCCCATACTGAGCTGTGTGATTTCTGGCTGAGCATTGACCACCAGCCAGCCTGAGCTAAAACAATCTGACACTGGCTTATTGATCACGCAGATTGATTAGAGTGTGTAAGGGAGTGAGTGCTAATACGCATGAACCCGATGTCAGAGTGAACTGAAATACTGTATCTCAAACTTTTTATTTCACATTAACTTTACCTCCATCCTCTGCCTGCTGTCTCTCATGAGAGAGACAATCAGTGAGGGCGTCAGTAGTTTCACCACAAAGCCCCCAAGTGGATTACATCACTGCTTCTATTAACGACGCTGTCTGTCACAAGCCATCAGTGTGTTGTTGACTTCATACAGTGCTCCACTCAACTTTACTGTAGTATTGGAACCAGTTGGAACCAGTCATAGCAAGCCACAGGCGTGACATGTTATATCAAGCCCGATACATTCGATTTGCATTGCATTTTTTTGGTTTGTTGGGTCTTTCTTTCTTTTCTCCACTATATAAAAAATGAGCAATCTTTCTGAAGGTAAACACAAGCCCCATGTAGGACACATCTGCAGCATTGTGTAACAGGATGTGGAATTTAGGAATCTATCTATATAACCCATGGGACACACACACACACACACGGTATTCTCATTCCATCAGTCTGCCAGAATTTCCTCTATAGGCTGAAAGAGAAAGGTTGAGCAGGTTTGATATATACAAAGGAAAAAATATATACAAAGAAGAAAGAGTGTTTGTCACAAATTAGATGTAATCATAAGCACATATTTGAGAGAAGGAGTGGAGAGAAATTAGCTTGTATGTGTTTGAGCTAAGGAGAGGTTAACTTGCAAAAAAGAAATAAACAGAAATTGAGTGAGAAGAGGAGAGGAAAAGACAAAGCTGAGAAGTGATTGAGAGGGAAAGAGAAGAATTACGAGAGAGAGAGAGTGGGAGAGAGAGTGATGGAGACCGGGGAGGAGGATAATTGCAGGAAAGGGGGATTATTAGTTCGTCACTATCACCAGTCTGGAGGCTCTCAGACCAAGGCCGTGGATAAGTGAAATCATATGGCTGTCTCATCACAGAACAGAGAGAGAGAGAGAGAGTGTTGATGAGTGCAGACGGTTTTAATGTAGCAGTAAACATTCATTCAACAGCGCTCATTAAAACAGCCAACTCATTTATGCTATGGCCCATATGGCTCTGTGAATGTGTGTCAGTGTGCATATGCGTCTTTACTTCCTGTTAATGCATATTCTTTATCTACAGATGTTCCACACATTATTTGTTTTTTGTATTTGTTGTTGTTGTTTGAACTCAAGCGCAATCAAGAGCTTATAAAGTCTCACCCTACAGTAATGTGTTCAGAAGAAAATTGATATCAGGTTTGAACAGTTAAGTTTGCACAATGGCACAGAGCCATAAGAATGTCACATTGGTATGGTAATTTCGATCCTACCGGCTTGATCAGGACAGTGAGCTTAAAACATAATAAAAATGGATTACTGTTTTTAAACTGCCCCTGTGTGGCGGAAAAAATGGAAGTGGTACCAGTGAAAGAAAGCTGTGAGATTAAAAGGACATTCATTCTTTCATGGAAGGATGGATTTCCCACAAACATGTCAGTATACATTTGGTTTTGGTTCCATTTCATCGGTTCTCTTTAATCAGGTGTCTCTTCCTGTCGAAGAAGGACCAGATGATTTGATTTTTTAAATGTGCTGAAAACAGAAAATAGCGAGTGCTGACAAGTTGGACTTAAAGAGAACTGTGTGACAAAACTTTCATATATTAAAAATCACACGCTTTATTATTATTATTATTATTAAAAATATGACATATGTTTTAGTTTTAGTTCACAAACTGTTCAACAGCTTGTATTAGGCCCTTTTGACTTTTCGCAAATTAGGATTATTGTTTTTAGTTTATAAAATACATTTTGAGTTTATGGAATTAGTTTTGTTAAAGTTTCATAAGCATGTGGGTTACAGACACAATTAGCTATTTTTTTGCATGTTTTGTAACAATATTATGAAATATACATCAAACACAAGCAATTAGGAGCACATCAAATGAGATGAGCATGATCTAGGAGGAGGTCTACCCAGACTTGGTACAAAGTTTCACCCTGGTCTGGTATAGGAGGAACTTGAAGTCACGATTAAATTAAATAATGGAGGAAAACAGAAACAAATCTGACAACAAAAGAATAAATACATCAGCCTCGTCTTGGAGGGGTTTCATCTTGGTCTTGACGAATGAATGAAAAACACACAAAATATTAAATACTGTTTGTTCAGTCCCTCACCTCCAGCTGTGGACTCTTCTGATGTCTTTTCTTTATTGCCGTCTGCAATCATCTCCCCTTTACTCACTGTGAAAGTCCTTGGCTATAAATCGCCAGGAGAGCTGCACAACCAAAGATAACGTTAATGCACTTGTAAGCTCAAACCAGTCACTTAGCTGAGATATTTACAGTTTTCTAGAGAAAGCCTTGCCTGAGGGAGACACTTCAAAAACAGAAAGAGCTGAATGAGGAAGAGCGATGATGTGTTTGTTAGAGATAGCATGAGGAGTCCCAGCCTTTGAGGTGATGCAGGATGTTATATCTGTGGTGGTGTTATGTGATTTTCTTTAACTCTTATTCAGCCAGGCAGGTTGACTGATTATGTGTTTTCTTTTAAGGCAATGGCCTGGAGGAGTATGTACAAGGAGAGAGAGCATTTAACACACCTGAGAGCTGTCCAGTACATACACTGTCTCGTACTGTTGATTAATGTTTGGAGCAGCGTGTGGATTGAGGGTCTTGATAAAAGGATAAGGCTGGTGACAATCTGTATTTTTCTAATTGGCAACAAATATGATTTAAAAGATCAAAAACGAACAATGAATTGATCCTACCGACAAGTATTGTCTGTGTAGCCAAAGCCTATTATAGCTGTGTCATAGTCCTCAACAGCTATTAAACACACATCAGCTCACTGGCTGACATGTCCTTTCATTATGATGAACATGGGCATTGTAGTTTCTTTTGACTGAAGTTGGAACGTTTTGAGAGACAGAAAATTGCATGGTTGGTTTGGTCTTTTCATTGGATTTGTTGACAGTTATAAAAATATAGAATAACCCAGCCTTGTCCTTTAAACAGTTATTTAGGAACACAAATAAAATACAAAGCAACTTCTAGAAAACAGTATTTTACAATAAAGTCAAAGTTTGTGTTTTTTTATTTACTTTTGCACCTGGAAAATAAAAACAAAATATGCAGCAAGGCAGAGTATTACAGAGTTCTTTCGATAAATTTACCATAATCTTAATTGTTGGATAAAGAGTGTGATTAAGTATTAAGTTCCGAAATTAACTGCTGGTAAAAGTTTTATACCAGCCCACCCTGCTCACAGCAACACCTCAACACTGGTAACGTTTCCAAATTAATTTCAAGACTTTCAAGGCTTCAGGTCAACTCGCATCTCCCCACAGCCATCCCTCTGTCTGTCTGTCGATCTCTCTCCTTGGTCTGTCCTCAGCCAACCCTGAACAGCTTTATGCGCGGGTTTGGTGGTTTTGGGAGCTGCTTTGCTCGACATCAATCCAGGCCGGACAAGTGAAATGCCCTAAAATGACTGAAATCCCCCAAAGCTGATAGTACAGGGATAGTACAGGCTTATGTGTTCCAGCGGGATCTAACAGGAGTTAGGTGGGGAGTTGGAGGGAGAGAGGGGGGAAGAGTTGTTCCACTGTAGAATTCGATAAAAATGAACATACAAGAATCATATCACAAAACTCAGTACCTAAGAAACATATAATGGAGAGGCAGAAGGTCCATATAAGACAGGAAAGAGCAAGATAGGGTCAGAGACAGGGAGAGGGTTGTGGTGAAATGAAAAGCACATTTTCATTATTTTATTCCGTCACACTGAAGTGTCTCTCTCTCTCTCTCTCTCCCTCTCTCTCGTTCCCTCCATCTATATCCATGCTCTAACTCCCCTGTATGTTTATTTTCTTTCCTTCCAACTTCCCTCACTCGTCTATCCATCTCTCTACTTCACCTCCCTCCCTCTCTCTGTCAGTTAGCTCATGTAAACTTTGCTTTCCCTCATTGTTTTTCCAGGGGAAAGTGCCTCTGCTTTTGATTAAGCCCAGGGCCCCGCTTTAATACCATAACCCCCCCTCCCCATCCTCAACACACACACTGTACCAACATCATACATCATATCTTGCTTTGCTGTTGAGCTGTAGAGTGGTTTGGTTTTTTGCAACCAGATACTGATTGACTGCCTGTATGTCTCTCTTAGATGTGCTATGATATGTTTGTTTGTGCGTGTCCACATTGTGTATATGAAGAGTCTGAGAGATGAAGGAAATATCCAGTTATCAGTGTACGCAAGTATGCATCTACATATAAACACACAGACACACACAGGTGCTGGTTTGGGGAGGTGGACAGCAGTGGCACCTGTCTGCCAGCTGTTTGTTGTCCCTTGGGGGGTTTCAGCCGTCTGACTGACAGGTGAGGAGGCCCAGAGCTGAAAGCCACAACACAGCTGGCCTAGCCCAGATGCCGAGGAGAGACAAAATTCCTGTGTGTGTGTGTGTGTGTGTGTGTGTGTGTGTGCGCTTTTTTGAGTTTTGAATAAGCAGGGGCTGTTGTTGGGGTGGGCTTCAGTAAGTATTGTGAACAGGTGAAATTGACAAACGAAAGCATGGGCCCTCCTCCATTCTCGCTTTTTGTCATTTTCAAAATATCTCATTTGGCACTGCACTTTCATCATTTTCCTCTTTCCCCCTCTTCATAATTTCATCTCTCACCCGCTTGTCACCCCCCCCCCCCCCCCCACTTTCTCCTTTCTTCTCCCTCCCTCCCTCCTTCCCCTCACTCCTGCTCTCCTTCCGTCCTTCCCTTGTTGCCTCTCTTTCTCCGGTTCCCTCCATCTCCCCTTTTCCACATAAAGCTGTTTTTCATAGAAGCCCATGCAGCCTGGAATAGCATTCCCCCGGGCGCTGCAGGGTGAAACACTAGACTTTTCTGAGCCCCAGCCAAACAGATGCTGGCTCTTGGAGTCCCACCAGAAACAAGCCTTCATGCTTCTCTCTTTTTCTCCCTTTCTCTCTCTCTCTCTCTTCCACCCTCTCTCTGTCTTGTTTCTCTCTCTCTCCCACTTTCATGCTTTTTGTATTTCCCTTCTCTGTCCCTGGTTCCCGGTCTTTCTTCCTCGTCTCTCATTCTGCTGACACTTTCTCACACTCCTTCTCTGTCTGATTCTCTCCCCTCCTCTCTGTCAAGGGCAACATCTTAGTGTCCTAATCTCTTTGCGGAGTCTGGTCCAAGCAGCCCAGTGTCTGGCCTCGAAAGTCTGTTCAGCCTCTGCTTCGTCAAACTTCCTCCATCAAAAATCCTTTTGTCAGGTCGCTTTGTGCCTCCACTTTTGAGTAAAGGCCCTGTGCTTGGAAACACGGAAAGCAGTGGAAAAATTGGGCTTTTTCTTTCTCTCCCTGTCTTACTTTCCTTTTTCTTCTTTTCTTTGTCCACCCTGAAGTCTATACTCCTACATTTTCCTTCCTGCCTTGTTGCTGTCTTTCCTTACAATTCTCAACCCACCTCATCCCTACTTTTTTTTTGGCAGAACTTGCTAGCCTGCCCCCCTTTTTCACCCTCTCCATATAGCTCCTTCCTCTACTTCTTTTTCTCTCTGCCTTTCTTGCTCGCTCAGTCTTTAAATTTGCCTGAACCCAGGGACCCCGTCTGTTACGTAAATGGGTTAAATACAGACACACATGTGCTCACATACTGTATGTACACTTGCGCTGCACATACAAAACCCCCTTTTCACCACACATGTGCGCACATACACACACGCACAGTGTGCTATATGGCCAAACTTGGCTTTGCAGCTTTTGGCAGGCGTTCAACTCTCTCCCGGTCTCCACTATCGCTCACTGGCTGATGCAGTGTTTACATGAGCTGCCAGTCACAACCAAATCAAAAGCTTTTCCCTGAGCTAAGAACAGTTGGGGGCCAAGGAGGTATGCCCTGAGTGGCTATGTTAATACTGATTTGACTATAGCCATTTTGAGGGCTGAATGTAGCCGTTTGTGTAAGTGCTGCAGCTCTGTATCTGCTCAACCTTAGTAAAGCTAGGACATGTCGTCTTCAGAGTGGAGCTGCATCATGACTCTTTTTTGCAAATACTCTGGGCTAGTACTTTATTTTTATATAATCGAAATATTCAGGGGCACTGTGAAAATGACTGAAGCCATGGTGATTTGAGTAGCTTATTATTGATTATTGAATGATTTTATATCTTGATAATTATATATTCCTGACAAAACAGCCATTCATACTCGGAATGAACCCTGTGAACCCAAGGGTACGTAAGCCTGTTATAAGGTTATGTAACATATTATGGTGGCTGCACCAGGCATTACATCACTGGTTACAGGGGATCAGATCAACTCACACACATCCTCTGCTCCAGCATACACACATATCGCTTCCCATTTAATACCTCCATCTAGTGTGGATAAAAGCCTGTTTTAATGAATTCTGCTCATTTGGTAGAGAGATTAACAAACAATGGTATTAATGATTTTGTTTATCATTCTGTTCTTGTGTCCTGTGTCAGAATCCAAAATGACTATCAGGTGTGTTTGTGGAAGGCTCCGCTTCTATGTTTTGGCAGGCTTTGGGTGTGGGGTTACACTGAATTTAATTGATTAGGGTCATAAGCTAAAGCTAAGCAAAGCACTATTAATGTGGATTAACTATACAGCACATTCAAATACCATGGCCCAGTTGCCATGTGGTCAATCAGATAGTGTGTGGGTGTGTAGCTTAGCTGGGGCCGAGTACAGGGATGATGTGTGGGGTGATTGTGGTAAGGAGGTGAATTAGATTTAGAATTAGAATTAATGAGGAGACGTTAAGCGGGATGGGCTTACAGGCTAAGTGCTGCGAGGTCAATGGTGAGGGTGTGGTCCTTACATAAACACTCATACACACACACAAATACATACGCACAGCAAGATCATTTAATGAAAAGGAAAGAGATATCTGAATAGGGCTGACAAACGAGGACAGACACACACACACAAATGTTCAGTGTGTGCTGTTTTAGTGACTTGTGCTCTGTGGGTACACACATGCTTTGTCTGTGATCCAAACACTAAAAAGACTGTAGGCCTCTGTTGCCTGGCTAGAAGCCTTGGAGTCGCCTGTTGTCCCCTGCCCAAACTTTTTTGGGGACAGAGTGAGGATGGCAAAAGGTTATGAGAAGAAAATGTGTTTGTTTGCATATAAATCTACTGATCATAAACACACACCTCAGGTTACGCTTAATCTCTCTGTCTTTCTCACATTCTCCCTCTCTCTCAATCGCTCCCTCTGTCTTACACACACACACAAACACACACACACATTGACCCTATGTGGCAGTGATGTGGCTCACCATTGAGTGCCTATACCAGCAGACAGATGGTGATCTGCTTTACTGTACGTCGACATCCTGATTGGTTTATCTACTGGTGTGTGTTGGTGCCATCGCTTATTTGTCCGGACTCCAAGCTGTTTGGAGTTATCCTGGCTACAAGGGTCACCACCATCGCCATTTGTTGGATTAGCTTTTTTGACTTTGTTAGTGCATTATATTTTACTCTGTCTTTCCCGTAGAGATCCAGTAACTGAGTGATTTATTTATCTTTCTCACTTTCTCCCCAAGCGTTAATCCTTTCTTTTACTTCATTACTTCTCAGCTTGTGTCGGTATGCACGTCTGTGAGTGTAATGTTCGTGCATTAGATGCACATTGAACATGTTCATACATGTGTGTGTAAGCGTTTTTCAAGATCACTATTCATCTTATATATCCATACACGCACACACATCCCTTTGGGGGATTTTTCTTATAAATATTTTATCGTTTTAGCCTTTTTTATGGGATCACCTGTGTTTGGGTGATGCAGTTAGGAGGAATTTCCTTTTAATGTTTTGCTGAGAATCTTCCAGCCAGCTGTTCATTCATGGGCCACGGCACCACAGCCCTGTTTCATTAATTTCCTTTCTACAACTATGCACATGCAACATTCAACCATTTTTATTTGTGCTTGTGGCGCTCCGCTGCATCAAAGATAACATCCAAAGAGACAGACACTCAAGCACATCCTCAAAGGGTCACCCACTGGTGATACAGAATACTGTGTTGATTTCAGGTTGGCTGTCGCGCCTGGCTCCAGCTCCCTCACATGACGTCACCCTTTGCCCCTCACCACTCTCCCCATCTGCCCTCACCAGGCCGCACAATGGACAAAGAGTGTGTGCATGTGTTTGCCTATGTCAAAGTGTGTGCCAAGCGACATGCCGTCTCTTTTGATGAACTCTTTCATCTCTTACATATATTGTATTTTTGTGCGGTTGAAGTGTGTGCACCATGAACCAGACTTGACAAGCTGGCAGTTCAGCTCCTGAGACCTGGCACTCAAGGGCACAAGTTCACTTCATGCCTCCTCTGCCATTTACCTGCCAATTCCTCTCCTCTCCTCTCCTCTCCTCTCTTCTCCTCTCCTCTCCTCTCCTCTCTTCTCCTCTCGCCTCTCTTATGCCTCCCTCCCACATTCTTCCTACGTGGTTTTTAATCCTCAGTCTGCGTAGCAACACTCAAGCACACAGGCATACACACCAACACACTGACACAAATGCACACAACTGCCAACACGAATGCATATTGACATGGCACAAAATAAGCGAACATCAGCCCTTGTCAGCCTCGTCACACTTTGCTTTCATTGGCTCATACGATCTGACTTCATGGCTGTGATTGGCCAGTTTGTGTCCACACCCCTGTGTGTACACACACACACACACACACACACACAAGCACATTTGCACACTGTTTGCTCTACTTCCTGCGTTGAGCTGTCTGGCTGGCATCATCTCCAGCTACAGTGCCAAAGGGTCAAAGGTGACCCCCGCTTGGCAACGCAAAGTCCATGTCCTTCCGCTCTTCTGTGGGTATGTGTGTGTGTATGTTGTCAACGTGACAGCGTGACCTCTTTGATCAAGTTTTCTCTCCTGGAGTTTTCCTTCATGTATAAATACAATATAATATACACAGCCTTTATATCTTTCACTGTTTTCGCTTTACTCCACTACTTGCCAACGGCTCCTTTCCTCCTCTCCTGCTAGCATCTCTGCTCCTCCTTTTATTTTGATCCCCCCACCCACCCCCACCTCCACCTCCCTCAGCCCTCTTACTTTCTGCCTCCCACCGTCCCTCTGTCCTCTTGGCACAGATTGACAGGATTGAGTCACTTGGATTGTTCGTTCTTCCCAGTGAGACACATATTGTGTCAGTGTCCAGCTCACTGAGTGCTGCACTGTATGTGTACAACCCAGCAGGGAGCAACAGTGTACCCTAATACCTACTCTATATAACTGCCTGCTTCACTGTATATGGTTTATTGAAATTACACTGTCGCAATTTTTTTAAGTAAATGACTTAATTCTTATTATATTGAAAAGTTTTTTTTTCCAACAGGAAATAATTTTGTTCATGACTTTTATGCATTCCCAAAAGAACAGTCATTATTTTCAAATGCATTCAAATGGATGGATTCTCTCTTTACTTTCATCATTGCATTTCTCCTGAGCAAAGAACTTAAGAGATCCTCTGTAATTGGGTCTCTTGCTTTCCAGTGCTGCATATTCACCCAACTGACTTTTTGACGTATTGTTATGTTCATAAAGTGGCACATTTGCTCTAAATTTTCATTGAAGTGTTCCTCAGGAGAAAAAGACTTGGCTGCGGGAAGAATGTTTGTTATCACTGTTATCTCAGTGGTGCTTTTGGAGGAGTTGGCAACCTTGCTCAGTATCGCTTTGTGGGTGTGTGCGCGTGTGTGTGTGTCTGTGTTGAGGATGTTTTCTCACTCTTATCGACGTGTCCTTCGCTGTGCAAGTGCTCTAGCGTTCTATTAGTGTAATTTGCTTTCTTTTATGTGTCTTGTAAAGAAATGTAAACGGCTTGGCAGATAATAGTGAGGAGAAGAGTGCCAGTGTCAGAGGCATGTGAAAAATAACACAGCAGGATATGGGCAGAAAGCAGGCGGTCTAAGTTGTTTAAAATTTGAAATGAACAATGTGCTGGAACTTGACAGATGAGTACAGATAGAGAGAAAATGTGAAGTTTAAAACAGGAAGAGAGAGGAATAGAAATAAAGACAGTTCTAATGCTAGAACATGGGAGAGGCTTACCTTAAAGCACCCCTCTGCTGGCCAGACAGGAAGTGTGTGTAACAGCCTCAGCACAAAGACCCACAGTGTGTATCTGGGCCAGCAGGAAGAGGGATCGAGGGAGGAGAAATCCAAGTCTCAACACAGACCTTCCCTCGCTTCCCAGCTCTATATTCAGCTCTGTACTATACTTTCTCTGCAACATTTCCAGCTTTATTTTTGCAAAGCTGCACTCAACTTGCTCTGCACTGTACTGGTTTACTTTACTCCAGTTCTTGTAAGCACTTTGTCTTTTATCTTTTTCCTGTGATCATCTCCACTACTGACTTGTATTCCTCTTAAGAATAATTCGATGGTGCTAAATGCTGCAAAGCTTAACCCAAAGTAAAACAATGCTGCACAGTGTCACATGGCTGAACAGTTTTAACATGTTTTATTTTTGACTGTATACAGTCTCCCAGACTCCCTTGTCTGCTTTCTTTCTGAAAAGTTTTATCATTCTTTTGATGTTGTTCTCTTCTGCCACAAATATGCATTCTGTCACAGTGCTGTGTTTTTCCATTTTCTGACGGTGTTCTGTTCTCGTGCAAATCTACATTCCTCCGGCTCACACATCTTTCTGTCTCTGCACTTTCTGGTAGGTTTGCACCTCTCCAACTGCCTCTTTGTCTAACGACGCTCAGCTCCTGATGTTGGAGAGTGTAAGGTATTTTGATTTGAAACACTTGACTTGAACACGGTAGTATGCACGCTATGTGTTGAATCTTGCTATCTAAGGGCAAAACGCAGAAGGGATAAGCTCCTACTCACATCTCAATAATATTCACGGCGCCATATTTCACTTTGATTTTATTCACATCACATCTCTCTCCCTTTTCATCTCTTTGTCTCCCTTTCTCTCCATTCCTGGCCTGCTTCTCTCTACCGTCTAGAGAGTGAAGTCTGAGCTAGCTGAGACGCCTGGCCCAAGGCCTTGTTGCTTTATTTGCATTTCACCATGCTCTGTATGTGCCAGGAAAATGCCTCCTGGTGGTGATAACCCCCTACTGCAGGCACTCATTCAGTGTGTGTCTCTCTCTGATGTTTGTATCTTGTGAGAGCTGCGTAGGTGGCGAGAATAAGTGTACCCCCACGCCCCCTTTCTCCTTCCTTCTCCCTCCCCAGTGTTCCCCTTCTCTTTCCCTTTCCGGCCTTTGTGCAGCTGTATTTATTTGGGCTGGAGCAGGGCTATGCAGAGACACTGGTCCTGAACACGCTTGGGCCCCCGCCCCAGTTGACGCCTTTAAACTAAGTAGAGATGGAGGTTGACAGAGTAATAATGCTGGTGTCAACACCACTTACAGGACAGCTATATCAGTATCAGCTCAGCAGGGGGACGTTCACACTCTGTTAGGCTGGGTCGTGAACCGTGCTGGGGGCCCCAAGCCTCAACCATAAACACACACACGGAGTCCACTCAAGCCTTTGCTAATGAAACAGCTTAGACATACATGAATGCAAAATGCTCATACTCCTTTTAATAGATTCTCATTCACATCACCACATCTAAGTGTTACTTTTTAAGCTAATTCTTTGTGTTTTAAAGACATATTTAAATGTAATAAACTAAGTCAGGTACACTTTATATCAAAGCCTTCTGTGCTTTCTCTCCCTGACACTTGTCAGTGTGTATTTGTGTATGTGTGTGAGACTGTGTGTCTTCTTTTGTCTGTTTTAGTGGGATTCTTGCTACACTGAGCCCTAGCGATCCTTCAGGACTTTGAGCGGCTGTCTAAAAGCAAGTCTTGTCAGCATGACTCCAAAGCACAGAATCCCTTTTACACTCGAATATACATATTAATTGTGAATCCGAGCTCTGTCAGAGGCCTTTGTGACCACATTGCATGATTATAGTAACCAAATGATATGCAGCCCTAACCAACAGGGATGCATATAACACAAACGTATTATTGGCCCCGAGTGTTTTTAGCTACCTAAAGGAAATTTAAACATATATAATATACCGTAGACTTGTTTCGTTTTGCATGGGAGCTTATTGAGATCTTACTCCCTTCTTAGAGAAATTGTACCTGACTGCCACCAAACAAGAAATATCTTTGCATACATTCATGCTAACCATAATAAAAGTCCTGGTACACATGCACGTTTAGAACTGGGTTTAAAAAATACATGAATACAAATAGGGTTCAAACTGACATTGGCTCTCTTATAAATGATCTCTGAACCACTGCAGCATTCAATGAACCTAAACTTAACTAAAACCCATTGTTATCATGGTATTAGAGTTATTGACAGAGTCAAACTTCTGTTTTAAAATCATAATTTGTTATTCCTCACCTCAAACTTAAAAAAAAAAACTTAAATTAGCTATTTTATTCTTCTCTTCATCTGCATTCACTTTTCTTTTAATATGTGTAGAACAAGCTGACAAGCTTCTAAATACTGACAATGTTAACACAACGCATTGTTTCACATGCTCTGATTTAAGGAAACAAGCCATGGCACGTGTGTGTGGATACTAAGTCCATGACTCATTTTCAGCTCAATACAGTAAAATGGTAGGGGAGGACAGCATGAATGAAACAAACATGTTAAGCCTTGATAAACTCGCTTTTTGGGGCGCCATGTTGAAGAAAATGAAACCAATGTAATGGTGGGAGTTGACTTTCAAACCTTTGCAATGTCAGTGTTATGAGGACAGACAGCCTGAAGTAGATGAACCCAATGACAAATCCAACAAACGGCAACAACACAGAGTTTTATACACACTTGTGAAACCAGTCGTAATTCATACACACACAAAAGTAGATTCAGACATCCTGTACTTAAATTTATAACTCTCATGAGAAGTCATTTTACACCTCTCTGACTAAGGATTTGGCTTACTTTAAATGCCACAAGTGAATGAGTTCACCCTTGATATGCAGAATATATCCACTCACTTTTAACCCTTTTAATAAAAATCAGAATTGCTTTTATTTGCCATTTTTACCACATACAGTAATGAAGGATTTAAAATTGGTGTAATTGGTACACCTTGGGTTTTCATGCTCTTACTCTTGGAATTTCCCAAAATTGATTTTTATAGTCCGTTGGGTAGGCTAATTTAATATAATCTACCCCGTTTGGGGATACTACCTCTGGGGCTGCAACCTAATAATTAGCTTAGCTTATATTGTAGCAGCTTGGGAATACCCTGGTGACTTTACAAAGCCAATATCTTTGGATAAAACATGTCTCAAGAAACAGTTAGAGATGGTTACATGGGCCTCACAAAGTTGCATGGGTCCCAACCCAGTGATGGAGAAACATTACAGAAGACTGTGTAGCTGTGTCACATAGGTCCTCAGTAATCTGCACTGATGGTGCCAAGAGGTGATGGAGGGGTGAGGATAAGAGGATGAATGGAGAGAGGAAGGAACAACAGGAAGGAGTGAAGGGGATAAAGAAGGACGGGGTATGTATGTATGGGCATCCAGCCAGCCACATACCCCCCACCCTCTCACTATCACCCACTCCACCCAGTGCCTGCAAGTTCATGCATACTCTCTAGACCCATAACCCCCCTCCCTTTCCCTCTCCATCTTCCTTTTGCTCTCTTTCCTATCCTCAATGCTCCCAGCCTTGTAATCCCCCTCTCCCTCCTCTCTCTCTCCTCCTCCCTCCATCCTTCCCCCTTCCTCCTCCTCCTCCTCCTCCTCCTCCTCCTCCCCTCTATCTCTCGCTTTCTTTCCATCCCTCCCCTCGTCTCTCAGCATCCCTCTCTCCTGGGTCTTCTTGCCGTGGCGTGGTGCTGTTGGCAGAGCGTGGGCGCAGGCGGCACACAGACGGGAGCACAGATGGGCAGCAAGCTGCGCAGGGCGGCCAGGCACACCTGCTCCACACACACACACACACACACACACACACACACACACACACACACACACACACACACACACACTCACACTTACAGAGCCCTACTCTGCCACCTCGCCACACAGCCTGCCTGCCTGGCACAGTGATATAGGGACACAAATACTAAAACACACATGCATACGTACATTCATTTGTACATCTATACGTGCAAACAAATGTTTGTGCATACAGATTTGTACATTCATAGTGTATATACCATGCAGTGTTTTCTATACACATGTAATACCTAATTTTACTGTAGAATTTTTATTCATTTATGACTCCGTCAAGTTTCACTTACAAGTAACTTAGTAAGTTTTTGCTTCTGACAGAGTAAACATTTGAAAAGGTCATAGTCACACTTGTGGTTGACTACATAGGAATGTGGTCTACACTTTTAGGACAAAAGCATTACTGCACGTGCACACAAACACATATTAAACAGTAGCAATGATAAAGACTTCTTAACACTGACACAGAAATATACCCTCGTATGACGCAGACTTAAATAATAAAAAAAAAACAGAAAAATAAATAAATAAATTAAAAAAAAATAACGTCCAATAAAAGAGCTGAGTGAACATCTGTGTGGGATAGCTGGGGGGATTAGGAGGGTTTGGAACATTTTAAGCGCATTAAGGATTAAAAAAAGGTCAGAATGTTTAGCAACATACCGATAAACCTCTTAAGCGAAACCCAATTGGGAGGCTGTACCGCGTTATCCTGTGTTTTGGGGAGGAGAAGAGAGAAGAGGGGGAGAGTAGAGTTGACATTTGTTCCAACAAGACGAGGAATCACTGTGCACCAACAGTCTGTGCACATACATGTAGTTACACACATATGGACACACACTGGTTTGATGTGGCTATAGAGCACATTAGCTCACTTGTTGGTTTGTATTTTGATGTGAGGAGTGTATGTGCCTGTTCTGCACAGACTCTGAAATGACCAGCACAGTTTATGCATCTGTCAAACAGTGGTTTGCCACTACGGAGCCCACTTGTCACTTCTTTCATTTTCGACCTTGACTTTTACTTTGGCTTTATCCCATTGTTGTAATTATCAGCGCGTACATTTCCACACTTGGAGAGGTTGTCATCTGTGCATTCTCAGTTATGTCTGTTACTGCGGGGGGGTCACAGGGCTCTTAGGTCATGTTTGAATGTGTTTTAATCTGGGCTTTTTTTCAGCTGAGCTTTAGTTCCCTGCTTTGCTCTGCTCGGGTGGCTGTCTGCTCGCCACGAGGAGTGACAGGCTGGCAGCTCTGTCTGACCCCTATCACCAGTCAGTCAACAGCAAAATCCAACAGGTCACTGAGCCAAAGCCTAATCCCCAACTCATGGATGGATGGTGGGTTGGTTGGCTACATGGTGTGGGATGGGTGGTTTGATAGATAGGCCTTTTTTTCTGACCCTGGAGACCCTCAGTTAATGCCATGGAAAGAGTATAGTAGTAAAAGGAAAAATAAAAGAAGATGTGGTGGGGCTTGAGAATTATTATTTCAAAGGGATTGTGGTGCTTACAGAAGACCAGCTGAGAATGTCACATAAGACAAAAAATGATGGTGAGGAGAATGCCCTACAGAGGAAACTGATGCAAAGGAAAGCCACAGAAATATTTGCTGGATATCAGAGAGATGGTAGGAGTTAAGCCACACAGTGATAGATGGAAGAATTGTGAGAGCAAGAAAGCAAACACAGCAGGGGGTACAGTACTGTATGTCAAGGCCATGATTGGTGGGGTTATGTTGATTTGTGGTGAGGGTCGTGAGGTTCGCTCTGAAGCCTGCAGGGAAATTCTGCAATCAGCAAGCAATGACAGCAGCCGTCATTAAGCTGAAGCCACAGAGAAACAATACAGTTAGAAAGCAGCCTCAAAGACACTGCAGCAAGCCTTGGTGTGTCAACTTATCATGTGCTAAAAGGCTACTGTGTTAGCAAATATTTAGTCGTCTTTCTTGCTACATGTCAAATTTAGGGCCAGTATTAGCACAGGTTCGGTCTGCCAACCCATGCAAAAAAGATCCCATCTTACTGGAACTGGATATTACTCTCTGCGCCAGCCCCACATTTACTTTGGCTTTACAATAGAGAAGTTGTGCAAAAGCATGAATTTCCAAATTTTCTTTCTGATCATTTGTTGAACATTTGCTTATGTGTACATACTGATTTACCTTTCATCTCAGATTTCCTTCCCTCACTTGCAGGATGTTTCAGGTTTTTCACATTGGTGAAATCAAGAGAGTACAAGTGAGAAATTTAATACAAATCAAAATGATTATTTAATGAGTTGTATTTATTTAATTTAAAAAATTTCACTTGCAGAATATTATCAGTCAAGTTTTAGGGGAACCTTGTGATGGCTTTGGCACCCCATTGCCCCAGCTGTTAAATTAAGGTTTACTTGTGCACTGACCCATGTAGAGTCAATATTGTCAGTCCAATTTCAAGTGAGATTGGGGCTTTAAGATGTTTAAAACAGGTGAGACAGGTGTAGGTGGCATACACGCCAAATCAGTCCAAATGATCTTATGGAGAGAAAAATTGTATATGTGATGGTTACAGTGGTCAATCAGTTTTATTTGCAACAATCTTGTTTTTATAAGTACATCATCAGGTCACACTGTTTACACATTTATTTTTATTCACTCGTTTATGGAGCCTGCAGGGTCGGCTGAAAGGTTTGAGGTTGGAGATGGGCTTGCTGGAGGTTGGTGGGCATCCGGGAGGTGGGAGGGGGGGTTCTGCAGGACTATGATTGGGGTTGCTGAAGGGAGGGCTTTGGGGCGCTGCGGTGGGAAGATAAGGGACTGGATGTGTGGTTAGGAGGCTGGGAGGGGGAAGAGGGGTTTGTGGCTGCTGTTGTAGGCTGCAGCTGGCAGAGCGGTGATAACCAGCAACCAGACCTCCACTGTCTTACCTCCTTGCTCCCTGTCCTCCCCACTCCTCTACCCAGCTATATGATGCACTGTTGAACTCAACAGTGGCACTGATTTCCAATAAGTGATGTAGTGTTGTGTTGTAGGCACATTGTTTGTTAGCAAAAGAGCCATGTGTTCAGACATCTAGAGCCAAAACTGTCGAAAGCTCCAGTATCTAGCTAGGTTATTGTACACTCTATATGACAGCTTTTCAAAAGTTCAATGAACACGTTCAACGTAGAATCAGCACAGAACATATTAACAAACATTTGCTCTTAGAATGAAAAAACAGAAAGTAGGCGTTGTGGTATCTGGTGTAAACCAACAACATGTATCCTTCTTCCTTACATACTGTGAGAGCTGATGTGGTTTGACTGGTTGAGGCCTCAGGGTGATGTTGAGGATAGCTATCTGTGTCCCTGCTACTGCACAAATCTGCCTGACGGTCTCTTATGAGCCTCGGTTTTCACTCTTAGTCTTTCACACCTCTACAACTGCATAACATGGTGGAGCCATGACAGGCCGACAAAAGGAGATTTAAGTAAGGACAGGGTTTCCAAGTGGAGGGTTTTTCCAAAATTTGATATGTTCACAATAAAAAACAATTGTTCTCTGTTACTTAGTAAGATGTACATGGTTACAAAGTAGGGCATATTATGGTATTGTAAAGAGAGGTCTCCAAATAAAGATTTCAGTGAGATAGCGGTTACATGGTTTCAATTACATAGTTCTCCGTGGTGTCAATTCGGTATTGTAAGAAGAACTTATTCTTTTACTTTAAAAAAATCCTGGGTTCAATTCTGTCCCATCTATATGGTAGACTTTGGTAACATTTAGAAGGTACAAGACAAAGACTCAGGACTGATTAAAGAAAACACAACTGAGCATCATGTGTTATGGCAAGTGCCAAACTTGTGAAGTTGCTTCATGTTGTTCGGTATGCATCAAAAAACAATCAACTGATTGTGTAACGTGAATGTAAATATACTAAAATGATAACTCTAGATGGCCTTGGTTTTGTGAGCAGACAGGTGCAAGTGGAAAAACACAATCCGCATTTCATTACTGCAGAACATAGAGTAAGTCTTGAAACATAGTAAATGGGCCATTTTTGTGTTTCATTATCCATATAGATGGACACGATAAAGAGATAATAACCCAATAGATTGTTACCTTAAATCAGCAGATCTAGTACTACATCGACAGAAATGGCTGGGAAGCATTTTTGTCACTTTGAAAACTTTTCTCGACTACTTTACTTTTTTGTGATAGTTGTACCTTGAACTTCCGTCTGTGATAGTATGTTCCCTTGAAGTCTTGTGAAGGTTTGTGGCAGCAAATATATCATGTATCTCTGGATATAAATCCACCTTACTGTATGTACTGTGTGCTTCAACCATTGCATGTATGGTGTGAGAAAAGGAGTGTTTACAATATTGTAGAGCCCTCTGGTGAAATACTACACAACGGTAAAAAGTCCAGTGAAGTCAGGTTGTTTTTTCAACAGCTTTCATTGGCCATCATATATGTTTATTCTGAATGTGTACCTCAATGTTTATCCACGTATGAGTGTGTGTGTTTGAAAGTGTCTGGATGCGTGCGCGGCGGGGGCGCTGCCTCGTATGTTTGGAGTGAGTGCCGTCAGTTAGCTGGAATGTGGCGCTACCGCCAATGCTAAGATGGCTGCCAAGCTCTAAGATGGCTGCCAGGATTACACCCAGCCCGTGAGAGACAGAGAAGAGCGAGAGATTCTGCATGAGAAAAGAGGGGAAAAAGAAGCTCTCTTTCATTTCTGTGCTCTTTCTTTCTTTCATTCTCAGTCTGTCTCGCCCCTCTCTCTGTGGATAAGCAGTGCTTCGTAGGCAGCGAGACAGGTCTGTTATTGTTTCTGCTCAGTAATCTGTGGCTTAGTGTGGCTGCAAGGCAAGCGCTGCTGGCAGGAGTCTGTGTGCTCTGTTATCACCTACAGCCTGCAGATAAACACCTCCTTTAGCTAGCTTGCTAGCTAGCTATGGCCTAGCTAGGCCTGAATGAATGGCCAATAGCATTAGCCGCTCACACCACACCAGTTGTGGAAATGGAGCCCAGTCTTATTCACCAACCCCAACACGTGGTCACAAAGATCAAGGAAATACATACAGCTAGAAGGCCCAGCCAGTGTTCTGTATCCATAAACAAATATGCACACACGTGTTCTTTTTTCACAGCCTGGACAAGAATCCACCCTCTTTAGACAACTTTTCTCAATACCCATGTTACAAAACCTCCTCATTCAGCCTGCAGCTACTCCAAGTGTAATTGTGGCCCTTTGTTGCCAAGACTTGGCATGTTTGCGTCTGCTCGTGAGTGAAACCCCCATGCAGTCATAACAGGTGTGTGTTTGTGCAGATGTGTTTGTGTTGCTCAGCTGTCATTTCATCACAAGAGGAATAGTTTTTTGCCTCAACTTCAACATGCCTCGAATCCCTCGGGACAGCCAGACTGGCATGGTCAGCCCTTTCACAGGGTCTGTGTATGTGTGTTCATGTATTCATGCGTTTGTGTCCATGCAAGGATTACAGCATGTTTTAAAGTATGAAACAAACATTAAAGACAGAAACAGATTGAGAGAGAGTGTGCATAGTTGTGTGTGTGTGTGTGTGTGTGTGTGTGTGTAAGGTGCTCTGTTTACGCAGACTAAATCCCTACCAGCAAGAAGGTATTAAATAGGATTAGGGTGAGGGATATGATTGCGTGGTTAGATACTAAATGGCATAGCAGCACACTGTAAATCATTGCACCTTAAGTCAGGAGGGACACAGGGAGACGGGAGAGAACATTCTTAGATACAAGACTGTCACACAAAAATGTGTGAATTCACACACACACATACACTCACAAGATGCATACCATATCCCAGCACATACTGCAAGTCCCTCTTATTCATCTCACACCTCAAATATCACTTGGCAGCATGGATGCATAGCTGTGAATTGCCGAGACGTTGTTCATGTTTTTGGTTACTTTTTTTTAGCACAAAAAACAGATCTTAACCATTTGTCTTTCTCTATTCTCCCCTCGCTGTTTCTGTGCAGAATCCGGACAATCAGACAGCTCCAGCCAACAGGGGGACACAGACATCAAACCACCGCCCAATGGTAGGTACCCAAACACACACATCCCATGTCCAGACACCATCAAATGAGCATACTAAAATTGATTGCATCATGCTTATCAGTCTTAACATTTTCCAATTATGGATCCAATTAGCAAACAGGCTCACACAGATGTTGATCCACAAACATAGTTGCAGATGGTCGCCCTCTCAAAGGGATGTGATTTTCAGGGTTTCTTCCAATTTCTTTTCTTTTCCCTTTTTTCACCATGAATTTCTGGGGGGGGGGGGGGGGTTCTCTACAACACTTGCATGTGTATGCAAGTCCTGATCAAATCCTTTTCTGTACAGGGCACCTGAGTTTCCAGGACTGCTTCGTCACCTCAGGGGTGTGGAACGTGGCGGAGCTGGTCAGAGTGTCACAGAGTAAGTAGTAAAAAAGACATAGAGAGAGGCATGGGAACAAAAAACAATTACAATACCCACAGTATGATTTGTGGATACTAGTGCTGGGCAACGATAAAATCTTTTATTTAATTGCAGATAATCGCATGGTTATGCGCAAAATTGAACAATGAATTCTAAAGTA
Source organism: Micropterus salmoides (assembly GCF_014851395.1). Lineage (NCBI taxonomy): Eukaryota > Metazoa > Chordata > Actinopteri > Centrarchiformes > Centrarchidae > Micropterus > Micropterus salmoides. The sequence continues at coordinate 16,225,285 of NW_024040263.1, read as the reverse complement.
GCGTATTGCACACTTTTAATTTAATTTAAATGTACTGCTATATATATATATATATATATATATATATATATATATATATATATATATATATATATATATATATATATATATATATACAGTTTTTGTTCAGTAGCAAGTGTCCCTGTTAGTGAGGTGAAGAAGCCTCCTGCCGAAGTTGAATTGTCTTGAACTTATTGTACGCAAGGCGGAGCACAAATCATTGGAAGAGAGACTAATCCTTGCTGTTTGTGAGTTTCCAGAATCTATTACTGTTTACTAAATAGGACATCAACAGGAGGGAATTCGCATGGCAGAGCACCCCGCAAAAGTATATGGAGGCCTATCAGTAAAGTTATGTAGCCTATAATTTTAACTTAAGTTAAATAGGCTACAGCTGTATAGCGCCCAGAAGGCGTCGCCATGGTTACTATCCATAGAGTGGCTGCCGTTTACTCACGGAGCGCTTGTCTCACTTTCTGATCACCGGAGCAAAGAGCAACCCCGAGGGGCCGAGCGACTACGTTGTGATTTTAAGAACGTTCCTAAGACCAACATCTTCCCCAATACTAATCAGCATGCAGTGTGTAGCTATCCACTTGTCTATGGCATTTGATAGCTTGTCTTGCTTTTGTTTATCCACTTCTCCCACACGCTGCATCCAGCATAGTCTGCCGAATCCTCCCTCCGCTGCTTGTTTGGGTGGATGATTTGCAGGCTGATCAACATCCCGCCCCTCCTGTGACCCATGGTTTGACTGTATGTGTATTCAGAGCCAGTGAGCAATGGACCTTCAAAATAATAATATATAAAACTGCGTTAACATGCGATAAAATAATGCGATAAAATAATGCGATAAAATTAATGCGATAATAACGCGTTAATGTGCCCAGCCCTAGTGGATACATTTATTTATGATACAGTACATACACAATATGTATCCTTTTTATATACAATATAATTTTTATAATTATATTTTTATAATTTAAATCTTTTGACTATATCTGGAATATACATGCCATCTTAACTCATTCTTGCATATTTCCCTTTCTCCATGTCTTTTTTTCTCCCTCCCTCTTTCTTTGATTTTTCTCCGTCCTCAGCTCCTGTAGCCACAGCGTCAGGGCCTAACTTCTCACTCGCCGACCTGGACAGCAGTCCCAGCTACTACAACATCAACCAGGTTGCTCTGGGGCGACGCTCCCTCACCTCCCCTCCTTCCACCAGGTACACAGTCCCAGCAATGATTTCATGCAAACAACAATACTGTACAGGTGTACGGAAATGTATGTTGCTCAGGGAAACACCAGTGGCCATAAAACAGGTCCAGCTGTCCAACATTAGTGGAATCTCTTGCGTGCGAAGCCACCATGTGGCAATAGTGTAGTGCTACCTGGGCGTGTGATTCGCTGTGAAGCCAAGGGCAGACTGGAGGGAAGTGTGAAATCACAGTAATATCTGCCAACGGTGTATCGCTTCTTATTGCAAGGATGACTACTCTGGCAAGTAAAGTACGCCATTCATTGAGGTTTCTTGCTATAAATGGCATTTAGTACCGCAGTCCATTCCCAGTCTTGGAATCTGTCCTGAACCTCTTTTTATATGTGTTTGTGTCTCTGTTAGCTGCTCTCCTTTTATGAATGTGTGATGCCTCTTTCTGCTTTTTCCTCTATTGTGTCTTTCTTAACTTGTCTCTTTCTCCCTTCTTACCTCTGTCATCTGCTGTCACTTTAGGTCTGAGGTGGAGTTGTACGCAAACCTTCCACGGAGGTAGTTATAAACACCTACAAAGACACAAACTAATGAGAGACACGCACTGAAAAACACACACACAAACAGAGAGAAAGAAAGAAATTCTTACTGTGTGACTGTCTTTGCTTCCTAACCTTTCTTCCTGTTTCCTCCTTTTTTTCAGTCATAGTTTTGACATTTCTTGTGCTTTGTCTGTTCTTCTCCAAGACTTTGCGATAGTAATGTTGTTGCCACTAAGATGCAAAACTTGAAGCCTTTTAAATATTAAAGTGCTTGTTTGTATAAGTTATCAGTTCTGCAAAGTATTTTATCCTTTATCCATACATTCCCTGCACCTAATATATTTTTGAAAAATCATGCCTACTCTCTCCCTCTCTTTCTGTCTCCCACCTCTCCTCCACCCTCCAAACATCCTCCTCATCGCCTCAGCTCCACCAAGAGGAAGTCATTAGATGACAGTGAGCTGGAGAGCCCCACAGATGATGTTTTCTACCCTGGACGCTCGCCTGCTGCCAGTTCCTCCCAGTCCAGTGCGTGGCCTAACGACATGGATGCAGGTACCCCCCCCGCCCCCCATCCCACCCTACACTAGTCACCCACTAAGCAAGCATTATGAAACTTTTTTTCATGCCTGACCCCGATGCCTCCACCTGATTTTCTCTTCTACACACTCCCTACCTCAATCACCTGCCTTCACTCTGTTGATGTACACATCCCTGAAAACCTACAACTCACCCACCAGCCACCTTTCTCAAGGCCCTGCACCTCCTTCTGACCATTTTACACTCTAGAGAAACAGCATCACCTAAGTCTGCAGCTTCTTAATAAAAAAGAGAGACTAACAAACAAAGATGGTTTTCCTATGAGAGTCAATTGGTTACAGTTTCTAGCAGTATAAAGAAAAGCACTCCCTGTCATATATTTAAGCATATAAACCATGTTGAATTGAAATAGAAATGTTTAAAATTATGTGCTTTTGTCAGATTAGACAAGGACCTACATACAACTGCCAAAGTAAAGGAGACTTAGATGAATAATAAAAAGCCGGGTTTAGGTCTAGTCAAGAAAATAATGTAATAACAAGGCAATAAAGCCATTACACAATCATCACCTTGAACGTGTGGTGAGGCTATTTAAGACTGATTAGAATAGTCTCTTCCTCTATTGTTAAGGAAATATGTTTAAAAGCGTCAAGATGTTTTAAATTACAGCCTGTGCCACTGGCCACCATTCTTTCAACACCATCACTACAACCCCAGAAAAATTGAATTTATCATGGATAAATTGTGCTAAATGCAATCCACCAAATAGCTCTAGACATCAGAAATATAAATGCCAAGATGCATCAAGGATGAAAAAAGAGCTTACAGCTGCCTGTATTAAGGCTTTATGCCAGTGTTTCTATTGTTTTGGCAGTAACCACTACCTCTGCCATTCAGCTTTGGACATTTCCCTCTTTATTCTACCTCCTATTATGAGTCCTCACTCACTTCACTTGAGACCCCACTCTGAAATCTCAAGGCTTCATATTTACTCATCATCACCTTAAAGTTTACCTGATGTTGTGTTGATTATCAGTCACTCACTACCCCCATCATACACAAATATAACTCTCTCCCTTTCCCCCTTTTCTCTTTCATTATCTCTCCCTCTCTCTCTCTTTCTCTCTCTCTGTCTCTCTCTCACTCTTCCCCTATCTCATTGTTAACAATACCCTTCTCCACTTTCAGTGCAGCACCATTTGGCGAGTGTGCAGGAGAGGAAGATAAAACATGAAAACGATGGCGTGCAGTTTCCTTACCATGGTTAGAACAACATTGATTACACTCATTTATTTGCTATTTATCCGCCTTTATGTAGCTCAGTCATTCCTCTGTGTATATGTGTGTGTGTATAATATAATATATACTGTATGTGTGTGTGTTTATATGTGAGTTGTATGACAAGCGTAGTGCACCAAATATGATTTCATTGCTGCTGATCAAATTTATTTTATTGACATTACATTTCCTGTGACGTACAGTGGCGGCATTGTCAAGAATTAAGTTCAGGCTTTACTTTCTGTTTAAGACACGAGGCTACAAGTAGCTCACCGAAGATCCCTGGCTTTACGGCTCTGAACTCATGTCAGTCCTCCCGGCGGCATTTTAATTGACAGATGTCACCAGGATAACACTGACTAACACCTGCAGCACATTCACACGCTGTGCCCATTCTGCCTCACATGCCCAGGGACTCGCTCATATTCATACAAACATGCACATACGTATACTGTACACACACACACACACACACACACACACACACACACGCGCGCAATGACTCACACACTTACAACCCCCTTCATATGCAGACGTTCACACATTGAAACACACGCTCATCATGCTCCCCACCCCTGCAGGTGTTCAGGTGCCCGCCTAGCCTCCATCCCTCTGTCGCTCCATCCCTCCCTTCCTTCAAATCCCTCATTAAGACGCTTACCGTCTGTGGATCAGAGGTGTAAAACCCTTCCTCCTGCTCTCTAGCTCTCCCTTCTACCCTCCATCCCTGTCTACCTTCTGTCTAATTGAAAACGTGTACAGCAGGAGGGACCCCGGGGAGGGAGAAAACATGTCAGAGGAGGAAAAAGGAGGAGAGAGAGGCAGAAAGCAGGCAAGTGGTTGGGAAGTGGGAGGTAAAAAAGGGAAGAGAGGAAAGAGGAAGACTTTGGTGTACTCAAATGTTGATCGCTAATGAGAGAGAAGAGTTATCAGGATGCAAGCTAGAGGAGCCAAGAGCCCTGGTTAGGTTTTGCCCCAGTCTACTCTCACTCGAGCCTCAGCGGCTGCTCTCCTGCTCCACTTAGCTGTAAATGTAATTAAGAGGCTGCTCATCAGAGCCACAACAGAGACTGCTGCACGCCTTAGCGCACCAGAGCCTCACCTCCCTTCTTTTTCCTGTCTCTCTCACTCTCTCTTGCTCTCAGTGAATGTGTACCACCCCCTTACTCTCCAAAGTGCACCACACACAGCCTTGCACACCTCCAAATGAGTTTGGCAAATAGAGGTGTAGAATAGCGTGCAAATCTGGTGCCTTTACGCAATTAATTTACAAAATCCAAGTGTAAAATTGGGAAGCCAAAAGCTTTTGTAATTATCAGTCGTTTTTGTGTGTTGGTTTGGGAATAGTTTTTAACAGTAGCTAGCACAAAACATGTTACACACTCAATAGAAGCCAAGGCAAAAAAGGAGAGATTGAGGTATGAGAGAGCAAGGATGGAGCGAGTAGAGAATGTGTGAGTTTTGGTGCGGTGTGTGTCCAATTTTCCAAAGGATCCCACCTGCCACAGGCAAAGCTCATCTGGGAATTCCTGTCCAGGTGGGGGGTATGTAAACAAGCAAGCACACACACATACAAACCAAGGGGCTTCTAAAAATATAGAAAACACACTCACACACAGGTGCACCGTCTGTCCACAGCCCCATCTACTCCCCCTGACTCCCTCTATAACTAATAGAACGCACACATCCAACAGCACACACACACACACACACACACACACACACACACAGATGTATGAAGATGCATTCACACATATAAATAACAGAAACACAGTTACGTTCAGAATATACACACACATCACATAGCCCACACAGACTCACACACACACGCACAGCTGAAGCATGGACCCAGATGGTGTTTCCGTGTGTGTGTGTAGCCTTGGGATCCATGAGGATGCTGGAGACATCTGCTCCACAGGGGTTAGAAGAGGGGTGGGGGAGGTTAGTGGAGGCAAACGAAACAACCATGATTTCACATTAGTTCCAAATGATTGTGAAATTTTCCTGAGACACCAGAGAATTGTGGTGGTGGGGGCCTTTTTGGTTCTTTGAGTTAAATGTTACAGTTCCATAGAGGGATAAGGCTGGACTTGCATATGTGGCTTAAATCACCGGAGACAGGAGAGTTCCCTGACTTTCCTTTCCACTTGTTTAAATCACTATCTCCCAACTATGTGTGCGTGTATGTGTGTGTCTGTCTGCGTCTATGTGTGCTTCAGAGGCGCATCTGGTGGCAGGCCTGTTAGTGCAAAGAGACAGAAGGGTCATCATGGGAGCGCTTGATTGGTTGCCAGTGAAATACGAAGGCTTTGCCAAGAGAAGAAACGGTGCAGTTGTGGCACACACACACATACGCACACACAGACCAGATCAGACCATTGCGCAGTCTCTGAAGTGCCGAAATATGGTCTTTCACGTTCCCTTGGTGATGATGACAGTGCTGTATCTTCCTATATATACAGATGTCAGTCTTCATCTGATCTTCTCTCTGTTTCCTGGCTCTGATTTCTATACTTCAGATTACTTTTATACTTCCAGAATAAAAGCACATAACTACCTTGCTGAAACCATAACTGCTTTTTACGCTTTCTTCCAAATCTCAGTCTTTCCCAGCTCTCCCCTCCAGTGCCTTTCCTTGTTTAAGTCTCTGCAGACTTATTTCCTTATTTCCAGTTTGCTCCCACCAGTGTGACAGTGTCATAGCAATCAGTGCTAACTATTGGTGTCAGAAGTGGGATTGGGGTTGTCTTCATGCTTGGAATCTGTCTGACAGTACAATACGCCCCCAGAAACCCGGTACAGTTGGATGGGGGGGGGGGGGAATATATGTCTGCTAAAGACATAAATGGTTCACACATATTCACTCCCACCTGCTTGAGACTTAACTCTTTCACACAGGGAGGGAAGGTTTTACACGCCCCCACACTCCCATAGACTTTCACACGTCTCCAGCTGGAGAAGTGAGGAGGAATCATATTTAATGCCTTGTTTGATGTGGAGGGGCCACAGAAATAGACTACAAAAACAACAGTCTAAAAAAAGTTTAAAAAGAGAACATTATCGCATCACTCACTTGTTTGGAAGATTAGAAGAAAACTTAATGGAAAAGAAATGTGTCTATTATTTCATCAGTTAAATATGGCAGTGTTGTAAGGCTCTCTTGTTTTTTGTGATTGGACGTGTGCTTGTGGTCTCGAGTGTGTTCAGTCGTCGAGCATGTGAGTGAGGGTGTGTGAGCGAGAGATAATAACCATATTTAACATCTTATGACATTCCAATTTCATACATGTCGTCAGAGCAACGCATTGGAAAACAAGATACTGCTGCATTTTTCACAGGTTCTGCTTTGCTCTCTCGCTCCCTTGCTCCCTCGCATATTTTCATGTCTCCCACGTTCTTCTCGCCTCTTTCTCTCTCCCTCTTTCTCCCTCTGTCTCTTCTCTCTGTCCGTCTGCTTGTCTTTCGCACTCAGCAGCTGCCGTGTCCATACTGTACAGTGTGTGCTATTTCTGAATGAAGTCTTCTTCTCGTGCAGCCAGCCTGTGAGCTTCGCTGAAGCCAGACCACAACTAGCTGACTGTGGCCGTATGGCGGCTGTGCTCATACACAGAGAGAGCCTGGAGTTGGCACCTGAAAGAGAGAGAGAAACAGAGAGAAAGAGATGAGACAGAAAAACATACACTGGCACAGTAGAGGTTATTATAGCTACAGATGTGCTTTGGCTCTAAAACAAAGACCAGATTCAGATTGGCTTCAGCTATTTTTCCACATTTTCCTTTGAAGACGTGCACTTAGGCTTTGAAATATTGCTTAGCCTATATTATATGATTATAAAGCTGGGAGTTGGGAATCCTACAGTATATCTCAGAATGAGTTATTACAGCCTAGAGTCCTCTGATTGACTCATAGAAACTAACAGGAGTAAATGGCCAACAGCCAAAAGGACAGGGAGCAATGCGCTGCCGTCAACCAATGAGGAAATTCAACAATCTAATCAGAAAATCATGATTGTTCAAGTCCCCTTCAAGAAAAAATCTAATTGATTTTTTTTTTTTTTTTTTTAGTGTTGCCAGTTCAGTAAGCAACATTTTGTTGATTAAAACCACCTCTCTCTTTTCCTCCCTCTTCCCCCCCACTTTTTTTTTGTTGATCCCATTTTTTTTTTCGCCAGGACTGTCCTCGCCTGGTTCACTTAAGAAGCCGGGGAAGTTTGATTTCAACGCCCTGACTTCCCAGACGAGGTCCCCCCGCATGGCGTTCACACACCACCCGCTGCCTGTGCTGGCAGGAGTGAGACCAGGTGAGAGCCCTGCCATGAACCCAAACCCCCCCCCCCTTTTATAATCTGAAAAAGAGAGAGAAGGAAAGGAAGTGTCAAACTTGATCCATACGTACACCCCCAAACTCCTCTGGAAACAAACAAAATAAATTCTACAAGCGTGAGCCTGAAAATGATGAAAGTCCCAAATGTACTTGCTGAGAAAGCAAAATAAAACTTTTAAATCCTACAGTTGCAACTGCTGAGAAGCAATATGCCCGCAGAGTTTCATCTGTTCAGTGTTACTGCTATCATCATGGCTTGGCATAAATTTCTCTCTCTCTCTTTCAGCCTCTCTCCATCCATCCATTTTTACCACCATCTTTGTGGCTGTGTGTTTTTAATATTGTCATTGCATGGTACCATTTCTGCATCCATGCCTTTGTTTATGATTTGCCTCATATTACTGCTTAATGCATCCATTGTAATGTTTTTACATGTTTTTAATGTTTTTCAAGTCCGCTCTTGCATTTAAACTGACAAAGCTATTTATTCTCATAATGGAGTTGACGTACCAAATGGAGCTATCCGCACATTTAATATTTTAATTTATCTTGTAATAAGACCACTTATATGTACAGTGCATAAGATCAAGACCTTTTTATTGTCAAAACAGCTACCAAGGAAAAATTTGAAATGAAAATATGTATGTAAGATGTATTGCCTTATAACGGAAAGAAGACAACAAATGACCAGTAAAGGGACAATGTATCCATGTGTGTTTTGTATGGTTTGTTCTTCAAAAGATGTGTTTGGTCAGCTTTTCTTGTTTAGCTTTTCTTGGGCGTATAGAGCAAATACAGATTTGAAAAGGAGTAGGAAGAAGTAACAGGGATTAATTTAGTATCTGAACCCAATGCAGTGCACATGCAAACTGTAGTAAATACAAGTCTTTAATTAACAAAAGTAACATCCAGTGTTTCAAGGTCTTGTTTCATTAGTAGCACTAAGGGCAAGTTGTCCTCATAAGAGCTATTCAGTCCTATAGGATAACCGACATGGTTTCTCCATCTCCAGTCAAAGAATTCCCAAAGTCTCCAGGATCTCAAGTTTGCCAACAAGTCCCTGTGGGCTGGTCTCACTTTTCAAAGGAATAAATATGTCCTCCTCTCTCTATCTCTCCCTCTCATTCCATTTGTTTCTCAAAGGAATGGTTTGGTCCACAGCCAAAGCAGACCTACAACGTAAAGGTCATTTGGACTCATTGCCCTCCATGTTGAAACCTATTGAATTTTACTTGCGGAGCTCCCCACAGTATATTTAGAAAATATAGTGAAGGCCGGATCTTGCACCATTAAGCCATGTTGTTTATCTGCACAGAGCAGTCCCATACCCTCTGGAAAATCCAAAGCACCAGATTGGATTTTGCATTTGAATTGATTTCTAAAATTTGCTTCTCTGTTTTGTCCATGAGTTGAAGAGGTGTGAAGGACTGGCTCAGGTTTCTTTGTTCCCCTACTAACTTCTCCACACACTGTGTGTGTGGACGGTTGGCTAAGAGGTTTTAATGTAATAGAGAGGCCGTAATGAGACAGTGTTTAGACATTGTGTATGGGTGCATTTGTGCACGTACCCACAGACACACACACATGCGCGCATTTGTAAATTTACACTCTTGTGGAGGACTCTCTGTGCTAAAATGGCTGCCATCCAAATGGAATGTCCCTCGGAGGCCTTGGTTCTATAAAGAGACTGGAGGATGATGGGAGGGAGGGATGAAGAGAGGGATGAAAAGAGAAATGGGGCTAGACAGAGAGGGGAAAGAAGCAGTTAGCAATCATGGCCTGCCTTGGATGGACTGGAGCTGTTAGCTCTTGTTGTATAGGTCTAGTGAGTGTGGGTGTTCAGGGGTAAGGACTGGATGGTTTATGTTCTGTTTTTGGCTCCGGACTGACGTGGAGAGCTGCCAGATTGACTGCTGTCTGATTATACTAGTCTGGAGAGTCCGCCATTGTGACGGTGATTACACACACACATACACATACACACAAACCGATATATGTACAGACACATGAAAGCTGCAACATTCATTAGCAACATATTCATACAGACAGACTCCAAAAACACTTGCAAACCAAGATACTAGATACACAGATGCACACCAAAAAACACAGACACAAAATGGTCGACACACTAATACTCCACAGAAAGTTTGAACGAACAGCCACTTACCCATTTTGTTAGTACAGCATACACAAGAGATAGTAGGTGACAGACATAATCACAGATGCTTGTTCGCCAGGGTCCCCTCACCTAGCAGCTTGCCTCTTTAGTTTGGTGTGCCAAATTGCCAAAGCCATAGAATCTCAGCAGAAGACAGACAGTGGAGGCTAGTCTCTGTGCGCATGTGTGTGTGTGTGTGTGTGTGTGTGTGTGTGTGTGTGTGTGTGTGTGTGTGTGTGTGTGTGTGTGTGTGTGTGTGTGTGTGTGTGTGTGTGTGTGTGTGGGGTGGGCTGGCTGGCTGGCTGGCTGACTAATGTCTCCGGGAGGCGTTTTGTGGTCGGTGGGGAGCGGAGGGGTGATTCTCTCTCAAGCTTCAAACTACTGGGCAGAACCGCAAAGCAAGGATATGCTGCTGATTGATTACACATCATCGACAAGCAATAAAACAAAAGTGAAAAAACCCAGTGTGTGTGAGGCTGTGTCATACCCCCGTGGTTTGTCTGTGTGTGTTTGAGAGTGAAGGAGAATGGAGAGGGAGCAGAAGGCAAAAAATACTGTAACACACTCTAGTGGGTATGGTACTGTGAAAGTGTGTGTGTGTACTGTGTAGTGATGCCAGGCTTACCAGAGGTACAGAGAAATCTAGTGGGCTGATTTATAAAATGAATGGGACCAGATGTTTCCCAATAGCCAGGGATAATGCCAGTCATTTGTAAGCAGAAACAGCTTCAGTCAGTCGACCACAAGAGAATGTCACAGCTATTTTCTGTGTTACGACAACAATAGGCCTAACCGGCAACCTGGGCTTTTTGAAACATATGCATGTTGTATATCCCTTCATAGGTCTGCATGTTAATGTACTGAATATCATGTATGCTTAATGTCTGTGCTGTGATTCACTAGAAAAGAATATAATGACCTGAGCCTCATTGCATTTTTCCATCTTTTGGTCTCCCTCCCATCTTCTCCTCCTGTTCCTCTTTCTCCTCTTCTCTCCCATTCCTGTTCCCTTTCCCCTTTTCTCTTTTCTCTTCAGGGAGTCCCCGTGCCTCAGCCTCCGCCCTGCACTTCCCCTCCTCCTCTATCATCCAGCAGTCCAGCCCGTACTTCACCCACCCCACCATACGCTACCATCACCACCAGGACCCGCTTAAGGAGTTTGTGCAGTTTGTGTGCACTGATGGCACAGGACAGCCCAGCGCACAGGTAAGTGGTCTATTGGGTTCAACAAAAGAAACTGAAGGGAGAGTGGTTTACACTGATTAGAAATCAGCTTCTTTTTGGGGAATTCACTGAAGAAGATGCAGAATGAAAATCAGCATCAGAATGACTGCTCCATAATTTCATATCTTATTTGTTAGATGTACAGGTGCAACAAGGTGAGCCTAGACCCGGGAATAGAGATTTCTTTATTTTAAGTGAAGGAGCCAAACCACATTTCACTCATCATAGGCTCAACATAAAATGTGATAACTTCTCCCACAGTTGTGCTCAGGTTGAGGGAGGAATATCAGAAAAGGGGCATGTATGGCCTGAGTAAAACTGGCAAATGGCAGTGGATTCACTGTAGGGAAGCAAGGCTGCAAACTTGAAAGAGGCTGATAGAGGGTGTGTAGACAGATCTAGATTAGCGCTGTCCATGGAAGGAGAGCAGCCCTCATTGACATGCTGCCATTTTAAGCAACGTTCCTTTTACAACACTCAATGATGTGATGTTCTCTCAGGGGGCACATCTTTCCCAGTCTGTATTGTGATCTTTAATTTATAATTCTCTGCATTATGAGAGTGCATAGTGGAAGATAAGCAATATAACAAAGTAACCAAAAATATTATCTGTTAAACATTTATGTTAAAGTAACATGACAAACTTTCAAGTGCAGAGGGGGAATTGAAGAATAGCTTTTAAAACGTGTCATGTGTCAGATGAAGCCAGTGAGAGGTTGTGGAAAATGCTAACTGGGGCAAGGGGGGGGGGGCGGTTCTGTGACACAGTTCTTGAGGTGTCATGGGCCTAATTCCGTGAAACATTAGTGAGAGAGGTGCCTCCTTGATAACCTCAATAACTTTACCGCACTCACTCGACTCATCCCGAAAGTTTACAAACATTAAAATGTAGGCACAGCATACATCTGACTGTCAGCTGGTTGTAAGGGGACATTTCAGAATTATTACGACACACATTCAGCCGGGTGTTGGTAGTGCTGGAAACCTCTACTGTAAACTTGGCCTTGTGAGCAACTTTGAAATCACTTATTAATCCCTTTTTCATGTCCTTTGTTCTCATCACTTCACACACTAAAGACACAATATAATGCGTGAAACTGCTCATGCACTATGCACACACAGACACCTTTCTCATCTCTAATTTTCACTTTTTTCAATTCTTGCATTGCACTTTAAGTAACTTTCCTTGTGGACACAAACACATTTTTATTTTCCCCTTGTGTGTTGATGTTCATCATTTTTCCACTTCTTATTTACCTCACTGTTTTTGGCCAGACTGTCTGATATTTGTGTTTGTTTTATTTTAAAACTGTGAGTTTGGTGATTTCTCTTGTCCCTGTGTGTGAGCAGTTGTGTGTTTTAGTTTGTCTGATGTACTTCAGACTACTTATGTAGAGACTGTTCGCATCTATCTATATATAAGTGTCTTACCCTTACATGGGACACTGTGTGTGGGGCTTTATGTGTGTGTGTCTGGCTCCCTGTGCACTGTATATTCTCGGGGTGTGTCCTGCTCACCCTGTCTGTATGGTCCGTCTGCAGCCTAATGGAGGTGGCCAGAGCAAAATGCCGGGCTCCTTCCTGCTGCCTCCGCCACCCCCGGTGGCGCGCCCTGTGCCCCTCCCCATGCCCGACTCTAAAATCATCAGCACGCCCACTGACGGCGGACTCAGCTCACCCGCATCTCCGTGTAAGTCACCCCCGACTCCCACTCCCCTCCACAAATCCCCATTACAGCCCCAGTCTCCCCACACTTCTCACAGAGGCCAGTCCGAACCGATTTTAGGCTGCAGTAGTTAGTTCTTAGCTGGCAGCTAATTTGTCCTCCCTTCCAAGCAATAATACATCAAGTGTGTTAGGCTAGCACAGATGTAGCCATCATAAAAGTCCCAGTATTTATGTGCAGTGCAGCTTTTTTCTCTAATCTTGCAGTACCACGACTGAAAAAGCACAGGTCTGGACTTCTACAATGGCTACTGCTGTAGTTATTCATAGTTTAGCTGACCGCCTGCTTCCAGTAAGGTTGCAGTCTGTTCAGTCAAACCCTCAGCAGCCCCAGGAGCTTCACTCCTATTTCATCCATCACATTATGGACAGTACGCCACGGAAATGTACTGTACTGTACTAGCAAGATCCAATTCTGTCAAGGCAGAAGCCACGCCTTTGCCAAACCAGAGATCCTCTTTCAAGCTCTCCTGTATCTCTTGCTCTGAAGTTCAGTCTTCTTTTCTCTTTTCATGTCTTTGCAAACCTCCTCAGCCTCTTTCCTCCACCCTTTCTCTTTCCTCAACATCTTTTTACTCTCTCTTTTGCTCTCTCTCTCTCTCTGGTGTTCGGTTTCCTGCAAGCACCACAAGAGGCAGTGTAGTCTCTCTCCCTTCTTTTTGATGTGTTTTGTAGTTTGGGGGGGAGCAGAGCAGGGCCCTGTGCACGTTGCCTCTGTAGCCGCAAGCCTTTGATCAACGCAGACTTTGCATGTCTGTCTGTGACGGCGGCAATACAATCTACCCCCTTCTCTTATTTCTTTTTTGCCTTCCTTTCTTTATTTGATATATTCTCATATCCTCCTTTCTTTGATTCTTTTTTCCTTTTGTTTCTCTCTTTTTTCTTTTTAAGGGAACAAAATTAGGGCAGTTGGCGTGGACTCCAAAAAAAACATCATGCCCCATTTTACCCACCCAATCCCCTCGCCACTTTCACACAAATCTCACAACAATTAAAAATTGAGAACAACAAAAAACATGGAAATCACAGTATAACAAGAACATCCCAATCTCTCTAAACATGAATGATGAAATCTAATCAAACCTGTCTAATTAGTGTTATACTGGGGGAGCGGGAGAGAGGAGTGTCATCAGGGAGCGGTGAGGCTTTGGTTGGTTCCACCCAGACAGGTGCAGTGCGAGAGTCGGGCCATGGGAGAGGCACACCAAGAGGGGGCACTGGACGGAGCAACTGGGGCACCTTCTCCTCCTTTTGTTTTGACTTTTTCTCCTCTTCCTGTCCTATCAACCTTTCATCCCCTCCCCCTTCCAACTCTCTCAGATTAACATATCACTTTATTATTTATTTATATGAACATCTATATAAATAAATATCGTACTTTACGTCTCTTTTCTCATTCCGGTGACTGTTATCACTGTATTTTGGTTTTTTTACCCCCTCTAATTTTGTCTCTGATTATCAAGATATCGTAATTACAGTCAACACACACACACACACACACACACAAACACACGCATATCGCATATATCATATGGTACACTCTCACCCTCACCCATGCATCAGTTTCCAGCCCTGTCACTGTCACCCCCACACATACCCATCCCCTCAACCTCAATCAAGTCATGCACAGTAAAAGTTCTACTGAGCCGCCATGTTGGAGTCCAGTGAGCACAACTGCCCTAAATTTGATCCTGTGACATCACTGAACGGTGTCAGCTTTGTAGGCAAGATGCTGCTCTTTACCTAATAAATGTAAATGGAGCATTGGTTACCACTGGAAGTGAATACAGTTTCTCCATCAGTCACCCTATTATTAAGTCTACAGTGAATCTTCAGTGGTTTTCTATGATTACGGTGGCTTATTACTGATGCCAGGGGCTGCTGAGGAGTGTCTGTGACTAACAGCGCAGCCATATTTTGGGGAAATAGCTTCTTCATGTTAGCGCTAATCATTACAGACTGTAAATCCCCTTGTTGACCACAGATTAGACGGTTAAGTGAAGGAAAGTAAGAATGACCTGCCCACAGAATGAGTAAATCATCCATGTGACTAATGGGGCATCAGTATGCCTGACCCTTACTGTCTTCTCCCAGTAATGTATTTGACAGTGAATTGTAGTTATAGTTTTTATATAGCAAGATAATATTATATTAAAACATATAGATAATGATAACGAGAGCATCAAACTCTACTATGAGCTCGGTGTGTATGTGTATGTGTAAAAGCATGTACACACTTGTCTCTCTCTGTTATAGCATACTCCACGCCAGGCTCCACAGCTCCCAACCGGTTTGTCGGCATCGGAACACGGGACAACTTTCTGAATATCCCCCAGCAGACTCAGGTACCCCGCCAACCTCCCTCATTTAATAACATTCACCCACCCGCCTCTCCCTCCTGCTCTTCCTCCTCTGTTTTTTATGCCATTTTCTTCCTTGTCCCTCATCACCCACAGATGATACTTTACAGCGCTCCGTTACTGTAGGCATCTTCAGGTTTAATGGGAGAAGCACGTCATTCAGAGCGAAGGCTGTGATACAGAGGCAGTACTCAGAAAATGGCTCTGCATTGGCACCCTGCTACACTCATGTCAGCAGTGTTGAATGTTTTGCCTTTGTTGTCATTCATAACTGTTACATCCATCATTTAGCCAAATCAGTTCCACTTAGATGCTTTTTCCAGAGCTTTCAACCACAGCACACAGTCTTAATCAGTGGATATGGTAGCTCAGTTTAAATTGAGATAGATGTGTTGACATGCAAGCTCAGTATCTGTTATAAGGAGGAGATGTTAAGCTTGCATGTCCATGAAAACATGAAAAAATGAGCAAACTCATCTGCTAATGAACACGGTGTTATATGGTTGAAAGCCCTGGAAAAAGCAAGCAAGTGGACCTTGAATTGGTATTGTTTAGTCAAACTAGTTCCAAGGTTAAGAATCCATGTCAAACCTTAAAAATGCTTTATTACAAGTTAAATCCAGTTTTTAAAGCTTCTTTTGCAAAACGATTGTGTTTGTTTGAGTTGACATTGAACTTGTCCACATCTCACACACTGCCATCTTTATAATGCTTGCAGAGTAATTTTATAATGGGACAGGGGGAAGAAATATGTCACAAGGACAAGATATTGGCGATAAATTGTTTGCAAAACTGCCCACCTACATTGACACAAAGTGTTGCCCATGTATCAAGGCCTTTAGTTTCAGTATTGGTTTACAGTGTCTGTACCACAGTAGTTTCCCCACAGTGAATGTAAGCAGTGCCAGTTAGTTTCAGCTCCAGCAGTGTTGATTTATCTCCGCTCGGCCCCACAGCGTGTATTAGTGCAGCGTGTGAGGCCAGTAGTGAACTACATTGTGGTTTCAGCTTTGGCTGCGCTCTGCCACTGGGCTGCAGTGTCTTGGGCCTCCTCCATCACCAACACAACTTTTCTCATTAGGGGCTAACCGCACCTGCCTGCAGCCAACTCGGCTCTCCTGTCCTTCCCACATATGGAAACAATCTGCATTCCTCCTCGGCACAGCTCTGCCCCCCCAACCACCACCACCTCATGCATCAGCAGCCCACCCTCCCTCTCTTTCTCTCTTCCTCTCTTCCTCTCTCCTCCTTCTGCTCCCTCTAGTATTTTCGAGCTCCCCACCTGCACCACTCTCCCACAGATGTAGCCCTGGCATTAAGGGGACATCCAAACACTATCCAAATGTGTGTGAGCGTGTACACACACACACACACAAACACAAAGACACACACGCACATATACTTCAGCTGTTTGCCAAAACTCTTGCCCCTCATTTTCTCTCCTAAAAAACAACAGGGCTTTTACAGCAACTTACATCTGTTCAGAACGCTTATTATCTCCTGTTATTGCTTATCAAACATTGTTGAAAAATGTCCACTTTGAATATTTCTGCCGAGTTTACGCCACACACAGCGAGAACCTGGCCACTGGTATCGACTGCTCCCAGTTAGCTGAGCCTAGTAGGTCAGTAACAACCCCAGCCAGAGTGAGTAACAGAGGTCTCTGCCTATCCTGCTGTTCACTGGCATATGGAGAGGTTCAGACGATGGCCCTGCCAGCCCGCCTAGCCGCCTGCTAGCCAACTAGCCAAGACAGAGGGAGAGAGTCTTCCCACTGCTGTCAGGACCAGAAGCAGAGAAAAGCTGGTCTGAGGAGCTCTCTGGTGGTGAGACCTCAGCCATGCAGGAAGAAAGAGGGAGATGGGGGGACGTGTATGAAAAAAGTAGGAGGGACTGAGAGAAACGGAGGGAAAAAAGAGAGAGGGAGTTAGTCGAAGCTCGCTGCACTCCACAGTCACGTCCCGGCTGTCTGGTTGCCCACAGCAACCAGACATGATGTCATAGGCAGTTGAACTTGGACTTGAAGGGGGGTTAGAGAGAGGGGGTCACTTTCCAGTGCCAAGGATTACACTGGGAGAGCCGGAGTGAGGGAGGGAGAGGAAAAGAGAAGGGGGTTAGGGGAAGTCGGAGCCAGGAGGAGGAGTTATCTGCAAACACCAAAGAATCATGGGTAGGATGGAGGGAGGCAGAGGTGGTGGAGGATAGATGGAGGTTAAGGGGGGTTAAAACTCTCTCTGGGTTTGCTAGAATGGGGGGACAACAGACAGTTTGCTGTTAAAGGTGGGGTGATTCGCTGTTCTCCACGGGGCTGAGGCCTGTGGAATGTCAGCGGCAGCCAAAACAGCTCGGCCTGTGCCAAAGCCTCCACTCTGCCCTCTTATCAAACTCAGAAACTGGATCCCTGGAGTAGCTTGCCCTCAATAGCTTTACAGTGTAGCCTGAGACCACTCAGGCCCACAGAGCAGAGACATATTAGGAGATCGCCTTACATGTAAACTGGTAGCGCATGGCCAAGCAGTTATAGTACTGTGTTTGCTCATTTGAAAGCCACTGAGGCCGATAGAAAACCTGCTGCCCTAATGCTATGTGTCGCAGTTGTAGAAGTGTTTTCAATGAGTTAAACGCCACAGTCAGCCCTCTTAAAAACAGCAAGTGGTGAAGTTAAGGTAGTAACTTTTTTGACACTGTATGGGACAGGTGAGCTCAGGAAGTACAATAAGTGAGGGAGAAAAGGAGTAGTAGGTGGCCACCTAGTGGATAAAAGATTACTTGTGTGTGTGTGGTTCCCAACACTTGTAAACCCTGTTAAACAAAGCAACCTCTTTATGTGACAGCTTGCATATGCCTCCTGGTTGTAAGCAGTTCAACCACAGATTAAGTGTATTTTTCATTTAGTTTTTAGAGTTCTGAAAATGTAAAATTATCCAGTAATTTGCTAGAAAGAAAGAACTTCTGAAAAAAAACCACAGAATTTTATGTTACAGAAATATGTTTTCTGAACCCTCAAATTTATTTTGTGAACCTTTGTGGGGCTCCTGACCCCAAGGTGGGGAATTACACCATGCTTTAAAGTCCACTGTGTAAGAGGCGGTTCTGTGTTCATTCCTTTTCATACTCTGTTACTGTATGTCCCACCACTTCTACCGCCTTCATTCATACCAATAACGCGTGTGTGTGTGTTAGCAGGAAATTTTCTTTTTTCCTTCTTTTTTTTTTTTTTTGCTCTGCAAGCTGCACCTCTAGACTGATGAGAGTCAAGACTTAATTTAAATGTAAATCTGCCAATGTTGTTTAAAGACTAATGTTTTCTTTTCTTTTTTCCCCACAGTCCTGGTTCCTCTGACAAGGCCTCTCTGAATCCAGAGCTAAAATTGTGTCATGAAAATTGGAAATTTGAATAACAAACACATCACCGCTGATTAAGAACAGACTGTTGACACTAAAAGGTCTTTCTCTCTCGCCAACACTATTCAAAGTACTACTACAGAACCCCACCCCAAGAGGACTCCCAATCCAACACAATTTGAACAGGAACGTTCGTCCCCCTTTATGCAGGAGGCTTCAGTGAGTTTGAGTGGACAGACGCAGAATGCAAAGAGGAAGATGGAACTGTCTCACACACACCATGAAATGTCAGAAAGGAAAACACAATATGGCAACCTGACAAATGACCAATTATACATTTGTTGTTTCTTTTTTTTAATGATTTTTTTTCTTTCATTTTGTTGTCTCCATAATGAAAATCCATGCATTGGCTGAGAGATCCAAAAAAATATATAATAGTGGTAAATGGTGTAGTCGTGTTGTTGAAAAGATTGCCACCCAAATTGCACGCCTCCATATCTGTGTATTTTTTTCCACGTACCTCTTCTCCAGTTGCATGGTCCCACCTGTTCCCCCTCTCACCCCACCTGCAGCTCAGTGCTGCCCCGGGGTCCAGACCGTAACCACAGCCACATGCCTGTGTGTCGCCAGACTTTGCCGCTTCATTCGCTCAGCCCTGAGCCTCTTTTCATTTCCGAGTGGCCAATCATGGTGACACCATCCGATGGTGTGACATATATGCACTAAGTGGCTGGTCTTTGTTTACCTGTCAAAGTATCAGGGCGTCCTGCTGTGGGAAGAGTGATAGCGTTGAGGCGAGTGCAAGCGAGTGAACACACGACAGACAGTCATAACACTAATTTTACATGTGCTCTTTCGTCCCCTCACCTATGCACTATTAATTTTTAATAAGGGATGAACAGTATTGCACATCGATGGTCAGACGAGCGATTAGAGAAGCGAGTCGAGGCTGGCTGCCACTGCAGGGATGTGGTCGTACATTCAAGTCTAGGCCCTGAAACGCAGCGCACATAACACACACACACACGCCTGCAAACAGCACATACAGTCTTCTCCAGAATAGTCTGTCACACAACCACTCGTAGTATCATTTTCTTATTATTAATAGGTATGGAATTTAATTTACAGTAATGCAAACGCAGCATCAGCTTCATATTATTAGCTTTAATTTTGTTTGTAGGTGCTCCTTTTTTTTGCCAGGATTGGTTTTGGTTTTGTCTCACTTGGATTGTTTTAACCATCTCTTGCATGTCATAACACTCTTTCTTTAGTTTGCCGTAGCACGTTAAGTATCATGCTCAAATCTCAGCGAAACAGATTTCAACAAAACGGTAACAGCAGTTTCTCAAATCTCTCACGTATGGACAGCACATTAACAACAGCTTATCACATGCATCTCTTGCATTGCTTCACCATGTATCCCTTAGTCCAGTCACACCGAAACCCTGAGGACTACAAGCGCGCACACATAAAATGCACACTAACACCACCAACAACCTGACAAAAAAGGGAAGCCTTTTATTTGGTTCTCCAGACTGCCTTTGTTAATGGTTTTTCATTCACTTAAGATTTGTCTTTTTAATTTGAGCTATTTTTCTATGTAAATGTTCACATTTAAATTTGCTATTGGTATTATTTTCATCATGACACAATCCAATAAAAGCCGACCTCACAAAATAACTGGACTGCCTAGCTGTTGGTTCTATTTTGCAGGGATAGTAAAGAGGGCTGAGGACCTGTCCTCAGCCTCTCTAGTAACATTAGCTCTATGTACTAAAACATATATCAAGACTATAACAATATATGAAAGTGCCTCTGTATTCCCTTCATGCAATTAGTAATAAACTTGACTTCAGGTTCTCTTCCCACATATAAGCTAAAGCTACAGGGAATGGTAGCGTTGGTGCGTGTGGAAACCATTGGCCGAGGACAGATCTTTATAGAGGACTGCAAACCTTTTTTTGTAAAGACAGAGAGAGAGAGATCTTATACATATATATTTATGATATATGCTCCTTTTTAACGTTTACTACATGAGCTGGTTGGCAGTCTAGTTATTTTCTGAACTCTCACCACCACCCCACCCCCACCACCCCAAACTTGTTTCAGTAACACCACCTTACTGTTAACTAGTACGGATCAAACGACACACGCCATCTGCAGCGCAGCATTACAATACCTAGATGAACATGTCAAAAATCGACAGTAGGTGTGAAGAAAAAAAAGTGTTTGTTTTTTGATGGAAAGTATTATTATTGAAAAATATGTGTCGATTGAGCCACGTGCAATGCATTGGGTAGATCATTGTGTTTGTCTGTTAGAGATTTTTAAGAAAGCTAAGAGAAAAGAGGAAAAAAAATGTATTTTGTTTCAAGTCCATAAGCTCCAGGACTCTAAACTAGAGGGCCATGAAAATCCTAGTCTTTGTAAGTTGGGGGTATTTGTTTTTATTTCCTTTGTCTCTTTTTTAATGTTTTATGTGTAATCAGTTGTTTATAAAATTGTGGGAGGGCTGAAGGAAAAAAAATTCTACACAACTTGAGAAACAAAATTCTCTATCATCAGATGAAAACTGGTGCTTTAACACTATAAAGTACACTCAGAACTATTGTAAATGAATGGTAATGAACAAAAATAACAGACCATTTAGGAAACAGCATTATTCCTCTCTCTATTTTTATCTTCTTCTATTTGTATTGAGTGGGGGGAGAGGTTCCTATTCCTTAAGGTTGTGACACAAAAGGCATTTTGGTTCAACCTTTAGAAGAAAAAAATAAAAACCTATTCTGTCAAGCCTAAGAAACTGTTCAGATAACATACCCATGCACTGCCTGAAACTCACCAGCAAGAAACAAGTCAAGCCTCCCAATTCAACTCATTTTTATCACATAAACTTGCATAAATACATGACAAGTTCCTCCTTTTACTGCGGGAGATGCTTCACATCCAGAAGTCTTTTATTCCCACGATCATCTTGATATATTTAGCTGGATAAATTTCAGCAGGTTGTGTTGAGACCCACATGCAATGGAAAGAGTATTAGGTTTGAACCTTCTGTCTCCTGCACAGATAACAAGACACCGAAAAGGGGCAAAAAAAACATACAAGGTAGCTTCGAATCAGGCAAAGATATGACGTCTGAACCATTTATGAAACAGGCAGCAAGGTGAGCCTCTCCCCTCCCCCCCCCCCCCCCCCCCCCCTCTGTAAATGACTCTTATAGTGCTTGTGCTGTAGTGTATAGTTTCCCAGCAGTTAAAGGTTGTCCCTTAAAAGTGCCTTTTGTTCACAGACTCCATTTTGTAATCCAGATCGCCCCTTTTTTTTCGAAATGGCTCGAGGTAACAGGTTGCCCCTGAGTGCTGCGAGGAGGTGAAAAAGGCCGTAACCCATTCAGCGCTCAGGGACGTTCCCCCCCTCTGCCTTCGAAATGAATCCCCCTCCATTGTACCTCCCCTATATCCTCTCTTCCTTTTCAAAAGCCGTATATATATATATATATAATATATATATATAGTACAAAAGGAAACTGGTGTGAATTAGTTCTTTACTTTTTATTGATAAATGATGACAAAAAAATGTTTTGAAAAGGCAAAAAAACTTGTTCTCGTTCAGCTCTTGCTTTTTTCTTCCCCTCTGTCTCCACTGTCTGTTTTCTCTTAGACACTGGAGTAGTCTGTAACTGTGTGTCCGTCACTCTCCGTCTCTCTCTCTCTCTCTCCTGCCCTCTCCACTGTTGAAGGTGAGGGTGAAAAAAAAATTGCCGAAAAACTTTTGTCTGAGCAGAATGCAGTTAGCTCACATGTTATTCTTGTCTGTATGCTTCACATTGTATTACCCATACCCATCTTCTTCAGCTTCTCCATTCAACAGCTAATGTAAGTGAACAAATTACGCTGATGGGCTTTCGGGGGTGTCCTTCGGTGGGTTAGGACGGGATGACAGGGGTTTGGGTTGAAGAGGTTTACAGAGAAGACTAATGGGGTCGAGAGAGCTGGATGGACTGCTTTTGGGATGTTAGAAAGAGGCTGCTTTGACTTGGATAATTTGCTCTTTTTGTTTTAGCTATTTATTCTTGGCTTTGTTTTTACCCCCCACCCCACCCCTTTTTTGTGTTTCCTTTTAATTTGGATTTCTTTTCATATTTGCTATCAGGGTATGCTGTCTTTTAGGCTGTCTTTGAGGATGCCTTGGACTGTAAATGAAAGCTACAAGCACCTTATAACCGGACTTGTCCTGCACGAGGCTGAAAGAGGGGGGTTGCATTTCCATGACAGATCCCACATCCAAACCAATCTTTTAAAGTGAAGTTGTTGTTCACAGTGGGTTTTCACATAGTGAAACCTTCAGCAGTATTAGCCATTTACAACACACCAACCTGACAGATAAAAGGCCAGCATGAACCTGAACTCAGATCTGAGGATTCAGGAAAGTCCCTCCATTTTTCTCCTCTGACCACCTCATGCTGGACTGCTCCGTATCTTTGTTCTGTTATTTTGTTCTTTATCTTAAGCGTGTATGGTTATTGGTGTAATAGGCAGCACCCTAGGCCCCTAACTCCCAGCTCTTTTACGCCTCTGTCTACGCCCTCAGCGCAGCACCACTTCTTTGTGAGAACACCCCCAGAGCTCTAGGTGAAATGCATGTGTTAATTACAGTTTCTTTTCCATAAGAAGAAAAACACAGTTTGAGAAGAGCAGCACCTGATTGAATAAAAAGGATGTTCTTGACTGTACCATCTTGCTGTGCCATGCCTTTCTTTATTTCTATAAACTGGAGACAAATCAGCTGTTAATAAGCAAATGCCAGTTTACTTGTGTATTGGGTAAATTGCTGAAATTTGTAACAGATTCATGCTTCCCAGAGGATGAATTGTAAGATTTAGCACCATCAGCAGGTTAAATATTTAATTTGTCCAATACTTATGCTAAACTAATAACATTCCCATCAGTCTCAGCAGTATTGTTTGATGCTAATTTGCAAATTTCATAATGCATAACTGAGATGGAGAAAATAGTAAACATAATACCTACTAAACATTAGCATTGCCATTGTTAGCATGCTTATGTTTGCATGATGCTCAAAGCACCAGTGTAAGTAGAGCTTCACAGAGCTGCTAGCATAGCTGTAGACTGTTTGTCACATCCTACATACAGACATTTTAAAGCTTTAACAATATAGCAGGCTCGAGTTTTATTTTTGGAAACATCTTGGAAAGTAAAAAAAAAAAACTGGTCTAAATGTGCATTTAAATACTTTTTTTTTTTTTTTTAATCCCGGGCATTGCAATTGTACATACAAATTATGTACTCCAATCTCACAGAAAATACCATAAATAAAAAGGTGTACCACGACTTTGTACATAATGTAGAGATATCCTCACTTTTGGCCTGAGTATCAGCTCTGGAACCAAACAACTCTGCAGAGATCATGAATCAAGATTCTGTTACTGCACAGCCTATTTTTCCACCTCAAATGTTTTCAGAAACAGTGATAGCGGCAGCAGCAGCAACACATCCAAGTGTAATCTGTCACCCAGCTATATGTGTTTTTAGGCTTAGTTTGGTTCAGAGTTTCTCTGAAAATTCTCTGACATTTCTATAGGCAAAAGCTCAATTCTCAGCTGTAAGTAATGAGGATAATGGTGACTGAAGCGTGTTACACCATGTTACACTATTTCATTGCATTTCACCACAGCATTTTCAAGTACTGGTAAAAGTAGATTCCTTTGTTTTTAAGTAAAGTTGCTCAGGGCTTCGTCTCATCCTGGTCCATCTGAACAGCTGCCTCATCTTGTTGCTCTGTCACCTTGAGACAGAAAGAAAAATTGACCAGTTATTTCTTATGTTGTATGTGATGTGGACAGTAAAAACAATGGAGTATCTACTTAAATATAATCTACCGGTGGAGCAGTTTCCTGCACTGGACCGCGTTTCTCTTCACTATCAGAGGGATTGTCTTTTTGTCCTTGTGATGATGGAGACTCGAGTCCATTTTGCTCTGGGAGCGGTGGTGAAGCAAGTGCATCCTGGGTGTTGGGAGATATCACAGTACGATCTTTTAGGGGTCTAGCACCAACATAAATCCAGATTATGGAGCAGACACTTACCTCTGCATGATGTAGAGTCTCCGGTGAAGGACTCGTTTCTTGGACTGGAGGGCATTGGCCAGAAATAAATGGTATTGCAGCATGTCCAGGGCACGGTGGAGGACCAGGCTGATTTCCACAGGGTGGAGGAGGGGGTGGCGGTAGTGGAGGAGCTGTGGCCTAAATGTATGAAGACTGACATTAGCGAAAGCAGTGAATTTTCTGCTTGGTCCTTTTGGAAATGTAAACTATGGTACTGGCATTGTCTGTTCACTCAATAATTACACATAAACAGGTTTTTAGGGCTGATTCTAATATTTTCTATAATAACTGTGTTTTTAAAGCAAAAGACAAATAGAGGACCCCAGCATCCAACCACAGGTTCTGACTTCAGTCTGAGGGAAGATACCTGGTATCATAAGGATGTGCATCGTTAGGATTTTATCTATACTACTACTCTTTTGATACTTATATTGGGTTTGGTTCTTTATCGATATCAGTTCTTTTTCATTTCTAAATAATTGCTTTTTAAAAAATAATAAAAAAAATAAATCAGAACAGGATTAGAAATTATTATTTAAAAAAGAATGAAAAACTCAGACGTCAGCATCAGTCCTTCCTCCTTTCTCTGTGGGAAAAGTGTGTGCTATGGGGAGTGACAGAGTCAAAGCCAAGATATCAAACATAGCTAGATTGCTGTGCTGTATTCACATGTGAATAAACTTTTCTATGTGAGGTGACTAACTGAAATTATTATATTAAAATGAAAGTAATATAGAGTTCTCTTCCACAATTACATACCTGCCTCCAGATCATAATATAGGGAGATAAAAATTACATTGAATAATTACAGAATAAATAAAATGTATTTTGAGTTTGGCTGGTGAGAAGTTTCTCTGATGCACGCTGGTTTGGACCCTGCAACTTTACTACTGACTAGTGAAATTTTAGCAGGTCATCATGTTAATAGTCATTGTGTGTAGGTTTTGAAATGTGTGAATTTGGCAACTGCTACAGGTAGAATTAAAAAACAACACCCACACCTCACTGCTGAAATTAGTAAGCAACCTATCACAAGTTCTCATCTCAGGGCATCATATACCGACGATTTGAGAAAGGAGGTACAAAGCGTAGTTATCGCACCGTCTCACAGAGATGCTTTGGGGCGTCCCGTACAGACCGGAAGTGCTAGTTATCTAGCAGTAGCTAGCTAGCTACGTTCGTGATAAAGGTGTTGACAGCCCCCCGAAGCCCCTACCCTTACCACAACCATCAGAAATGTTAGTACCTAAACCTAAGTCACTGATTTTATGCATGTCGACCCTACAGCTGCGCACAAGTAGGGTTAGCCTCCCTTGTGTTGCTGCAACGTAGCAAACGGGGGCGTTTTATACGGACGTTGAAGGGTACCTTTAGCCAGGCTTTAGCGTAAAATCGTTACGCTTTGTCACGCTATCTGAAAGCGTCAGTTATGACGCATTGAGATGAGAATGTGTTTTAATAGCAACACAGGACTTACTTACTTCTGTAGATATCTCAACAAAACAATACATTTACAACTCTGACATAATGTCAGAACTGTTACTTCACATTCTGACGATAATGTTTATTTTTTGAATGTTTTCAACTAAATTTCTGGATGTATATTACACATTGTACCTTTAAGTCCTTTAAGTGTATCAAATTAAACTACACAATATAGCAAACACCCAATGTATCAAAATAAACTTGTTTTTGTATTTCAGAGTACATTTCCAAGGGAGCATGAAATCATTTGAGGAGCTCCATATCCATGTAGATTGTGCTTGATCTATTCCTTCACCCAACACACTGATTCAATTGATCAAGTGGCCAAGCATGAGAGCTTTTTATATGAATCATTAAAAATTGTTAAACTAAAAAGTAGAATAATTTATTTTGTTTTCCATTGAGTTGTTTAGATCTCGTGAGATGACTACAGGAACACCTCTCATCCAAAGCACAGTGGGAAGCCCAATGAGTCTGTACTTGATGGAGAGTACTTCAAGATCAGTTACTAAAAATATTTACTAGACATTTTAGCTAATAAACAAAAATTAACTGTCCATCTGGGAAGTAATCTGGCTCCAAAGTACACATATATTGCAAGAAATTGAAACATGGAGCCACTGCTATCGCTCTTATTCCTGCAAGCGAGCAAGCTCAAATCTCTCTTCTCTCATTACTCTCCTTGTTACATCAATTTCTCTTCTTTGCTTGCTATTAGCTCCATGCAGGAAAACGATTTTGTAGCATGCGTTCAAATTAGACAATTGTTTATAGTAGTAGACAGATGTAGAGCCCTACATCACTGTTGTGGTGAATAGCTGTACATGGATCTATGGATTTATTTGAATGTGATATCAGGAGGCCTAGCTTATTACGTTACACAGTATAAATACAACGCGGCAACAGTAAGGCCAGGCTTCCCCGCGGGCAGGACTGTTAACGTTGATGATGCTGCCCGTCCGACACATGCAGGCGTTTAACTACTTAACGTTACACATTCTCATGGTATTCTAAAGTGTTATTATACCTCAGTTCTGAAATGGCTTTTGTCTTTTTGGCAATGTAAAATCAAATGACTAAAGTTTATAATATAAAAGCTAACGTCCCTAGTAAGCTAGCTTTGAAAACAGCTCGTTAATGCACACATCAACATCATAGAAATACATCAACCAACACGTTTCACCCACTTTATGCTGCATTGTCATGTCTCTCGGCCAGTGACTGCGTTGTCGACTCGAACAAACTTGGGCACCCAAATGTATTGCCCGCCCCCCTCTGACTCTGATTGGCTTAGCCTGACGATGACGTTTCTCCCGTAGCCTTAGTTGAAAGAAAATACAAAACAATTTCAATCAAATACAAAAGACAAAATATGGTTTTCTATTTTACTTTAAATTTCTTAACATATATATATTTAAATTTTAAAATTCTCTGATTTCATTCTGAATGTCTGAGGGGCATATCAATGAAGGCGGAAGTCTAGTGTTTAGCAAATCATATCAATTTCCGGTTTGTGTTTTTGTAAACACAAGAAGCCTACAAACCGAGCAGACACGCAAAAAATCACTTCGCTGTGACGGTTAAAATTTATGTCACCAGTAGTTTTATAGCTCAGAATTCGGCGTTTTTGACGTGAAGAAAGCGACGTCGGTTCTCCAGTTGATTTTCCGTCAGGCTCTTCACGGAATGACAAACAACAAACTATTAGCTAAGAGCTAACTTAGCTACGCTAACGTCAAGCCTGATCGTAACGTGTCTTGTCACCCCAACAACGAAGTGGACATTCTCATGGTGGCCTCAGTTCAATGGGGAACTGTCTGTTTTCACAAGGTGCGGATGACCTGTCGCTGCTGAACGAGTCCGAGGGGGGCAGTCTGCCCGGAGAGCCTCCGCCGCCCTACCAGGTGAGCTGCTGGGATTTAAGTTAAAGACACTCTGGGGATTTAAGAGCATGTCACCTCGGTAACTTTAATAAGTCATAACCATAGACTGTATATAACCATAGTGTCCATTAATCAGTGATTATTATTATTTATTATTCACACTATTGAGGTACCACAAGACGATGCCGTTCGTTAAGTTTATTTTATTTTAATATAGTAGTTAAGTTATTTTTCTCAGAGTTACGCTCGTAAGAAGAAGTGGACAACATAGTTTTTTTTTTTCATCAGAACCTCTGTAATGCAACATACACTATTTAAACTTTGGATAGTGCTGAAAATATTATTGGTAATTTGGTTATGGTAGCTGGTACAGGCATACTCACACTGTGCTGAACATGCAGGAAGGTTGAATCTAATCTTTAAAATATTGTTACAACCAAAGTCCTAGACAAAAATACCAAGACTTACACAACAGTGCTTTTATATCATCCAAATACTATTCAGATGGCCTGGTTCTGTTGTTGACAGAATCACAGAAATATTGCAGTGTCTGATTTCCTCAAAATGGCTTTCAAAACTTGAGTTTGCTGAGTCATTTGGAGGAAACCAGACACTGCATGATCTGGTTGACAAGTATCTGCCTCAGAAATCCAGTATCTGTCAGGCTCTAATGCAAAGGGGACATTGACAATTCCCCCCTTTGTGAAGACTCGCTTCATTGATGACGAAGGTTATTTTCTGTTCCTTCAAATTCAGGAGCGCATCCAGCCAGTGCCAGTGTACCATCCCACCCCAGGCGAGAGTCGTCTGGCTTACCAGCTGACCGAGGAGGAGCAGGTCCGTATTGCCCAGCGAATCGGTCTCATCCAGCACCTGCCCAAAGGCATCTTTGACCCAGGCTCTGACCCATCTGACAAGAAAGTTAAAGAGTGAGTCTTAAAAAACTCATTACAGTATTTGTTTTTGAGTTCTTCCCCTATTTATTTTTTTAAATGTACTTATTTGTTATTGTTTTGATAGATCACAATGGACTGGGTTAATTTTAGTAAACATTTTTAAATAAACCCGTAGTCAGAGCCTTTGGATAGATAGCTTGAGTGGGATCATGTCATATTGAAGGAATTAAGTGCTTACTGACTAAAATAACTGAGTCGACAAAATAATGCTTTGTATAACAAAATTGTTTATAGTAGTAGACAGATGTAGAGCCCTACATCATTGTTGTGGTGAATAGCTGTACATGGATCTATGGATTTATTTGAATGTGATATCAGGTGCTTATCTTATTAGTAAATTAGCTTCCAGTGCTTCAACATGAAGTAGTCTAAAATAA
Source organism: Micropterus salmoides (assembly GCF_014851395.1). NCBI lineage: Eukaryota > Metazoa > Chordata > Actinopteri > Centrarchiformes > Centrarchidae > Micropterus > Micropterus salmoides. The sequence goes on along the minus strand of NW_024040263.1, from coordinate 16,195,750 downwards.
AGGAACAGTGTACCCCAAAATACACTTTTTTTAACATCACCTCACTCCTGTAAATCTCATCCTTAAGCCTATTCAAGGAAGATGTGTTTTGGGCAAAATTATGTAGTTATTTTATTAAAAAATATACATTTAATGATTTCCAAAATCATTACTTGACACACATTTTAGGTAAAGTTACCATTGGTTAAAATTAGTGTTTAGATTAATGGGGAAACGTTAATTTTTAATGATGCTTTTGGATGTTTTATTGTATTGTGTGCTATATATTGTGTCTTAGCCTAAACGTGTTCGAAAATCTATAAAAGTGATTAACCTAACCTAATTTTACTAATATCATTGTCATTGTCATACTTAAAAACTTGCTGCTTCTCTCTCCTGCAGGTGTGTAATCTGCATGATGGATTTTGAGTACAGCGATCCCATTCGGTTTTTGCCCTGCCTTCATATTTACCACGTGGATTGTATTGACCCCTGGCTGATGCGCTCCTTCACCTGCCCCTCCTGCATGGAGCCGGTAGATGCAGCCCTGCTGTCCTCTTACGAAACCAACTGAGCAGCCTCATGACAGCTGCTCCCGCCTACAAGTAACTGCACCTTTTTTTTTTTAACCAAAGCTGCCCAAGCTGTTCAGACAGGCAGCCAAGGTGATGTGGCATTATGCAGATGTTTGGAGGTTGTTTTAGGATGCAGACAGATGTTGAAAACTGTGACCTACAGTACAATGCTTTGGTCTGATATGCACCTAATTGGGCTTAGGAAACATTTTGCCTTTTACAGTAGGACAACGTGCCAAATCAAGCTAGATGAAGAATATGAAAAGCTGTACACGTAGCAACATATTACTGCAAAGTCATTTCACGTTTGTATGACTGACAGTATGTTCTAATTTAATTACATTTTTATGGTAATTAGATGCATATAAATTATCTTCCCCTTTCAAGACATAATGTGCAATATGTTATCAATGGAGAAAATTGGTCTTGATCAAGTGGGCATCATTGTTTGTGAGAAAAGCTGGTGAAAACATGAAATGCAGTTGATTCAAATAAACCTTTGGCCTTGAATGTTACAAAAACACAGGCCTCTCTACTGAAATGTCATCAAAACGTAGAAAATTTACATTTTTCTGAGTAAAGATATGCTATGAGGTCCCATGAACCTTCATGTCTACCGTGTCGTGAGATAAATAGGTGTAATTTCAGCTTTTGAAGATTGAATGCGTTTGGTTTTTTTGACTAGGGTCTTGTTGTGTGCACTGTAGTTATTTTACCTTTGAAGCTGCTTTTATTAATGTGGATCTGTTTTTTGGCTTTTCCACAATATGGATCCTCTCCTTTACTTTGCTCTGTGTTTTGATTTAAACATCAGTCTTTAGTGTGTCCTTTTCATTGTTTACCGTCAGAGACATTTACGACGACAAGATATGCTGTGCAATCCCCCTTAAGGCACCTTGAGATACCCTTCATCTGCCACTTTGTAGCTTTTAGATTTCGTAGAGGATTGTGAGTTTTTATATGTGTGTGTTGGGTTTTTTTCTTTTTCTTTTTAGGGGACGGTGGTTAGGGATAGGCATGTCGAGGTAACATTGTGAATTAACCTTGTTATAGTTACCTCTCTCTTTCTAGTTTGAAGCTGGTTTTGTCTTGTGTTGATTGCCTTACAACAAGTGATGCATTTCCAGAGCTCCGGGGTGCAGGATAAAAAAAAATGCTTAGAAACTACAGCAGTACAAAGGAATGTATCTTGAATATAAAGCTTTCTTTCAGCTTTTAAAGATTTGGACAGTATACTTGACAATAAGAGGACATTTCTGATTTACTCAGGCTGCTGTGCCTTTCAAGGTTGAGGTAAGCCAATTCCTGTGATGTACAATCGTTTCTCACATGACTTGTATTTTCATTTTAGTTGTCCTCTAGGGGGAGATGGATACCAGCACTGTATTGATTTGTGTCACTATCAAATAGGCCTAGGGGGAAGCCAGAAGTTTGCTCTGGCTGCTGTTAACAATCATTTTGTGTTTTAATTTGTAATGTGTGCCACTGGTGCACAGGTTTATAGGAAAACCATGAAACCACAATAAAAGTGGATACCAAATTTTACACAAGTATGGTGTGTTGTGTCAGTAATGTGTTAAATTTGAAGAGGTCGCATAGCAAAAAAAGCATGCTTTCGTTTAACTTTTTTTTTTATAGTTCTTCCTTACCTTATATAAAAGTTAGCATTGGCAGAACGCAATCACACAACAGCTGGAACACTGTTTACTGCCTCTAGCTGATGACTGGTACCAGCTTTTTTCAATGAAATGCCTTACCTACCTATTTATAAGATTTTATTTATAGAACTGTCCTGGATATAGTGTAGTAGTTATAACTAATACTGATTTTATACCGTCAGTGTTGAAACAAGTCATCAACGTGTGGATTGACAGAACCTAAATCAACATTGGATTTGATTGTCTAAATGGAATCTTTCCCAGTGTTTTACCAGGAAACAATATAACACCAAAAGTCAAATGAACAGCAGGCACATGGTCAGATGCCAGAACATCAGTGCAAATGTCAACCAGCTGGGCCCCGAACAACAACAACAGCAGCAGTTTCATACCCCTTATAAGAATCTTGCATGCATGAGCTGTGCCAACTACAGACAAATACTAAACAAAATTGCAAGAGAGTACTTTCATTCAAGAAAAGATTTTATTAAAAAAGTAGCATATTTGCTGTATTAAAAGCACACATATTGCACATTTTTATGCACATTGGACAACAGGAAATTCATGAATACATATTACAAATGTGGTTCTCAGTCAAATTGCTAAAATAATACACAGTATTTTGTCATTTACAGACCGTTAAAATTATAACCAGATAAAGCTTTTTAATAGTCTTACAGCACAGAAGCAAATATCAGAATCAACTTTATTAACCAGGTATGTGTACACATACGAGGATTTTGACTCTGGATCGTCCATTTCTCACAATCTTCTTACTTATACAATGATAAAATGAGACACTACAGTATACACAATATCTTACAACATTAATAGCAACATATCCAATACATAGTATTTCTTGTCTAAAAGGAATAGATTCCCATACTGACTGTGACCAGAGCCACAAAAAGTCCCAGGACCAACCTGAGCAGTGGGTTGGTTTTGATAATGGCTCCGGGGATCTGGAGTGTCTTTGCTGCTGTGTTACCGGAGTGTGTCACGCAGTTCTGCTGCTTGTTTTCAGTGACATTCAGCGTCTTCTGTAAATCATCAAAGACCTATAAAAACAAAGGCAAGACCGTCAATAAGCTGCAAGTTCAGTGGCCCTCAAAGTGACATTTCTGTTTTAAGGTTTCTCGCTCTGCTCAATCATCATCGCTCTGTACCTGAATGTTTAACTCAAAGGCTCTGACAGCCTCCTCCAGCACGCCGTTCCTCTCCTCCTCCGTCAGCTCCACACTGTTCATCCGGCTACGGTACAGCTGTTTGAACAGGTTGGGGCTGGACACACCAGGGAAGGCAAAGAACGACAGACCCTCGCCGCTCTTCAGCCCCATGGACTTCTGGGCAATTCGACCCAGGACCTGCCCTCCAGACAGGTCACCGAGGTACCGGGTGTAAGCATGGGCGACCAGAAATTCAGGGTTTTCTTTACCAATCTGGGGGGAAACAGGGATGAAGAGTGTTATTTCAGTATCAAACAGTAGAGAAACGACTGTGTGTGTAATATATGTATAATATAATCAAGCATACCTGTCTGAGTCTGTGGCAGTATCTTTTAGTGGCCGCGGGGACAACAATCTTCGCTCTCCAGTCCCGGCCGTAGAAGTATTCCAGGTCTTTCTCGATGGCCTCCAGCCTGGCCAGCTCAGCTGGAAAGTAAATGGGTGCGACACCAGGGTGGTTGGAGTTCCTGTCCAGCTCTTCCTCCAAGGCCTGGTAAACCTCATGTAGTGAGCACAGGAGGAGCTGAGGAGGAGGAGGAGGAGAGGTGGTCAGACAAAAATATCACAGTAGCCAATACAATACGATGAGGTATGCAATAAAAACAGATTTAAAATATGTTGGGCTGCACTGTATTACCTTGTACTGTTCCAGGGTGACTTTTCCCCTCTGGAAGCTCAGCATCAGCTCTGTGTTTTCTGCCCTGACGTGACTATCCTTTGTCACCTTTTTGATTTGTTCTGACAGATCTCTGCAAAAAGAAAATGAATTTAGATCAGTACAGCCGGGTCAGTTTAAGTTGGGTCAAAAAACAGGTACTGCCTGACCACAGCTTTGTTTGACTTAAGGACACACAAGAATTTGGGACTCCAAAGTACAAAAGATACATTATGTGAATACATTACTGCACCTAAAGATGTTTAACATAGTTGATAAAACTTTACAAGCACAAACAAAGTCAGCGCATACAGGAGTAGAAACCGTACTGCAACACAAATGCAGATATGATCATCCTAACTCAGTGTAGATTCTTTTCTAAGATACTTACAGTTTGAACACAATTATGTGGGAACATTTTATGGATGAGTATTACAAAGCCCAGTGGTGAAATGTGAATGAGTTAGGAAAAAGGATTTAGAGATACAATAAATCACAGCAGCTCATTCTTACCTGTCAGTCATCTGCTCTACTGGTGTCTGAGTCTTCTCTGTCTCCATTGTGGCCCTGAAAAATCACATTTGTTCAGATGTCATAAAAGTGCCTTCTGCGGGGCATACACATTATGTACACCAACATTATATTTGGATTCAAGAGTCAGAAAGAGGTTGTGAAATTCAAAGTATGACAAAAACAGGAATGTAATGTTTTACTCACCAGTTAGGATGTAGTTCTGTAGGTTTTGTAGTTTGGTCTATGTCCACACCAATTCACTGTTTTCTCTCCGATTGTGCCGTACAGCTTGCGCTGTGTCCCCTTTTATATGATCCTCCTCTGTCTCCTCCCTCCAGCGGCTGAATGAAAACAGGAACCTCAGCGTCACAAAACCTCAGCTAAACATGATATGGCAACTTCAGCAAAAACAGTAGGAGGGACTGATAGTTAACATGATGCAGCAACCAGCTTGGAAAAGTTCTGAGGGAGGGACTATGGGACTTAGCATGAGTAAGGAAGTTTTTAGTAATGCCCAGGAAAACCAGAATGGGGAGGGAGGAGGGCTAAACGTGACAGCGCAGCTTTGGAATTCCAAAGTTTAACACGACGAGAGGAGGAGCCGACTCTAAACATGACTGTGTGAGTTTCTGAAGGCAGAGAGGGAGGAGGTGTTTCAACAGAGACTAATGGTAGGCAAAAAACAATCACATGATTGTGTCAACACTACACCAGCAGTTTTCAGTTTGTCAAAAACATGTACAAGTTTAACCACTTTTAGATTAGCCTACTGATAAGTCTGTCACATGAAAAGAAAAGCATGAGCAGCGGAGACTATTGGTATTATATTAGGTAGTTAGGTAAATTTTATTTTGTCACATTATAACAGGTTGTAGAGTAAAAATGGTGAAACGTGCTGCTTTAAATGAATTTGTTCACATTTTTGTTATTATTATTATATATCCTAAACCCAGCGCTAAAAAAGGTTGGGATTTAAGTTACACTGTTATTGATGAAAATGTAAGCCAACAATTGAATTCATATTATTTTTGTAGCTGCCGTAAAACAAATCACGCCAACAGTCACATCATACTTGAATGTCCTGTTGGATGCTTAAACTGACACCCATATGTGATTGTGACATGCTCTTAAATGGTTACGTAATGACTTGTGATACACTATACTAGCAATCTAATACTGCTGAAAATGAGGACACCTGAACATTACACCCACATGTGATTGTTTTCATCTCATTTCAAAAACACGGACCTTGATATGCTGCTTCCACTTTTATAAGAAGGCTTTCCATGAGAGTTTAAATGTGGCTGCAGGGATTTGCTCCCATTAAGCCACAACAGCATCAGTGAGGTTTGGTGATGAGGAATGTCTTGCAGGTGATGTCCCCAAAATCCATCCCAAAGGTGTGGGATGGGGTTAAGATCAAAGCTCTGAGCAGGCCAGTCATGTTCTTTCACACCACACATTTGGGCATGGGTGCATATCATGTTGAAACCAAACTGCCTACACCAAAGCACATGAAAGTAGCGACAGGGTTGTCGCCATAATTTAGGCCATAAAGTCGGCTATAATTACCCCCAGCTCCATATGAAAAACATTGATATAGAAATGAATGATGTCTAGTGAAGTCTTACAACAAAATAGTGGAAAACTGAATTCTTAAGCATAACCTACCCATATTCAAAACATATCGAGAGGGGAATTTAATGTGAAAAGTGTTCCGCATAACCTCACCTGCTCAGTCAGCTGCAGCAAGGCATATTAATAGGTGATCTATTAAACCAGTTAACTCTCACTCCAGCTCCAGTCTTAACATGAATCAGCAGAGATCCAGGGAGGGAGAGACTGGGGAAGCGCTAAACGTGACTCAGCAACTTTTCCTTCACACGGTTTAGACCCGTGACCGACATACTGTTGACACGTCGAGTTCACCTGACGTTATCGGGGAAAGATACGGCCCGAAATTAAGGTTGTTATCATATGTTGTTAGCTACATGTTAGCTCGTTGTTCACTCAACAAAAGCTAATATGTCCTACACGAAATGAATGAGCGTTTAGCTTAGATTCAGGCACAACGTTGCAGTTAACTGTCGCTGTAATGTCGACGATAGACTTTGAACTTGAAACGTTAACATGGCGAAAAGAAGTGTTAGTAGCTGTTGACCAAAACTGTTGGTGGAGCAGATAGTCCTACGTTTACTCCATATTATTAGTAACATTAAAGCCGACTCTCATATAAGTTAGCTAACTTGTTTACTGCATTAGCACGACCTCCTACCAAACACCTAACACCTCACTAGTTCCTCTCCATTCTATTTAGAATGACATAAGTTACCACCAACCATAGTCCTGTGGCTAAGTCGCTATTTTCAAACATGTTTTTTGTGTCAGAATACACTAAGTTAAACCTTACTTTTTGGTCTGACATAGATCTTAACAAATTACAACAGAGCCAGGCATAGCGTCAAAATAAACTACATTTTTTTAATGAAAATGTCTTTAAATCATACTGTAAAGTTAATTGAATTATTTCTGAAGTTACACTTTGTTCTCCTTTGCATTGGCGGTGCTTTCCATTCAATTAATTCCAATGGAGCTTCATTCATTTTACTGCTTCTGAGTCACTGTCCTTCTCATCCCTGGCTCTCTAGATGGGTGATGAAGCAGACCTAATGAGTGGACTCAGCCAGAGAGAGAAGAAGAGGTCCTACAAAGACTTAAAGAAGGATGTGGAAGAGACTAAAAAGGATTTTAATGAACGTAGCACCAACAGGCTTTACAAGGCGGATCCTGAGCCTGCGCTGGTACATAGAGGAATGTTAGAGAAATAGTTGACTATTAGGTTTTTCAATTTATGTTTCATCTGCGGTACATTATCAACAGTTGTGGGAAGGGGTGTGACAAATAAGTTCTGCTTTGTAGCAGCCTTTTGTTGCCAGTTAATGCTGTGTTTGTGTGTGTGTAATTTAGGCTTTGATTTTGCAGTTTGGTACGCACTGTTCCATTTACACAGTTATCGTTACGTATTAATGGTAACTCTCTTGCAACATAGCTTACCACATATGGCAAAATTGATACCATTGTTATTTTTAAATGTTATGATTTACTTGAATTCCTAGCACCAGTTGTGATATCTTATTGTTCACGTTTTTTCAGGAACCAAAAGGCTTGCTCAACAGCAAAAGACAACACTCTGGTAAGGTGCTTTTCAGGCATGTGTATATCATGTGTTAATAGCTGAAGAGGTTTTTATATTGTAACTCGCAAATCCATCATGGCATAATATAATATGTCTCTGTGGTAAATGGTGAGCAAATTTCAGCTAAACCCGTCGTGACTAATAATATGACCACAGTGCAATCAAAGGGTGCAGGCAGGACACAAGATGAATAGATGGTTAACATTATTTGTATTGTTTAATATATAATATATATAATATGTATATATTAATACATGACACATTTCAGATCATAGTGGAGCTGAGGCTGAACTTTATGGAGCAGTGTCCTCTGGCTTCCTCCCTGCTTATTCGGTCTGTTTGCCCCAAGACAGATTGGGGATAAGAGGAGTAGAAGAGGTGAGAGAACAAATGAAATGGAAAACACAGGATTACATTTTAACGATTTAAGCTGCCTGTTATTTCATTCCTTACATACTCTCACTCATGACTAATGTGTGAACTTTCTCTTCCAGGATATCCAAGACAAGTTGTTGCATTCATGTTGCACAGCAGAGGGCAGCAATGATCAGGTAATTATCCAGGAAGTTGTTCAAAGTATACTTCTACTTTCACTTTTATGCAACATAAATTTTCTACTTTTCTGTTTCTCCCAGGCAAGTCCAAACTCCATGTTGGAGTACTGCGTGTATCTAGATAACCAGCACAACATGGCAGCCTGTCCCGTTGCCAGGACTTTCACCCCTCCTGCCACTCCAGTAACCCACAGACCTTGTCCGTCCATACCTGTTCCTAGTTCAGTGACAGCCATTGCTTCTACAATGAGCTCTGTGGTTAATCCCATGCTATCAAGCCCAATGACTGACACCTGTAGTCCCAGTAGCTCTATGTGCAGTCCCACCGGTTCAGCCTGGGACACTCTCAGATCCACATCCAGGAGTTCTGGCTGCTCTGACCGGGACCCTGTCATTGCTGCAGCTCACCTACACCTGTTGGGGGAATCATTGTCTCTGATTGGACACCATCTTCAGGAAACAAATGTGAGTAAATTCATTGTAGAAAAAAACCTGAGGCTTGATTTCTATTGAGTACTGGTCTGGGATGCTTAAACTTTTGATTTTATAAGCATATTACATTGATAATAGAGAGGCTGTGCCTTTGAGCGCAAATACAGCGAATAGAGACAAATAGTGAATACAGCTCACTTTACCAGGCATCCAGGGTTAACCAGACCAGACAGAAAAATGTGACAAAATACATTGTGGAGCTGTCAAATGCACCAAAACATTGCTACTACTACAAATTTTGATTAGTTACAACTCCCAAAAGTTAGCTAGTGTGCACAATTATAACTAGTATTTTCTGTTGCATTATTTCCATTTTATTTGCCATACCATACAATACAGTACCAAAAAAAGCCACAGGGCACAATAAAATTAGACAAATTTATAGTGTGAACAGTTTCTGAAGGTGTATATATTACATATATATTAAACCCAAAGTGAGTAACTTATTATGCTTTCCCTTTAAAATATGTCGGTTGTTCATATGAAACGTGATCAAAGTTTCAAAAAAAGAGGTAAAAGTAATTCATGTGAGCAAAAAGCTCAACCTTCAGACTGCTCTGAATATTAGGTTTCTTAAGTTCTTTTCTGCCCATGTTACTTTCTGGAAGATGGGTCCGGCTATGCGAGACAACTTTGCTGATGACTACTCTTCAAGTTATTGGAGGTTGTTCAGTGTAAGTTTCATGATGAAGAGATGGCTTTACTAACTACTGCTTACAGTAGCTGCTGTTAGCCGTGCAGCTGAAGGTCACATTCACTGATTTTGGTGAAAACCTGACTGTCCAACCTGGAAGCACAGGTCCTCAGTCCAGGCAGATCAGCTACAGTTAGCAGAAGTTAGCGGTTACTTTGAAGCTATGTAGAAACTCCATAAAATAAGATCCAGTTTCACCAAAATCAATGAATAAATTTGTGTTTTTTGTAAAATAATAGTGAGGCCCTAAGCAAGATCTCCCAGGCCGAACATATTTGGTACCTACATCAGGCCCAAGCAATACTCTGCTGCTGCAGTGTCGACCATTTTTCCAACCTATTTCTTGTCTCATTTGTGGTCTGATAAACAGTAAATTCATCAAATTCAGTGCCCCATGCTGCTATTTTCCAAGATAAATTAAAACCTCTGGCAGGTTTCTGGGAAGTTGGCCAGTCAGAAGAAAGTGGGCTTTCAGGGAGGGGAGCCTTAAAGAAACAGGATAAACTGATGGGCTGCATAAAGGGCCAGTATAAGATGGAACTGTTAATCACACAAAGCTACTCTAGTTGAATCCCAGAATCAAAATATAGAGCTGGAAATTAGCCTAATACGTCCTGTTTAAGCATACTTAAAGTCAGCTGAGGGATGATAATTACCTTTGTTTGTGTTTCTGCAGAAAATGGTGAGTGTGTCAAGTAGCTTGTCTCTGCTCTTGGACTCTCTGCTGTGTGCCTTGGCTCCTCTAATCTGCCTCACCTCACAGATACCAGAGCTCAGGAGTTGCACACAACCCACACTGGTGAGAGATGCATCAAGATAACAGTGCATACCTACCACATACTTTACACTGTTTATATGCACATGCATGCATATGAGTAAAATGATGCCATTGTGTTATGTAAAGGAGGGAACACTTCTTTTTTTAAGGCCTCCACACTGGAAAATATTGCCTATGTGATGCCTGGGATGTGAGTGATGAAGACCCCTCTAGCAGTACACAGCACATTCTGGTTTGACACTATAGATTAGTTTACACTTTGTAAATAAGTATCTAAGTTCTCAAAAAATTTGTTTACACTATCACCCCCCCCACACACACACAAATATGCAAGTTCACTTTAATATGTCATGTGTTGTGTTTTTTTTCTTGTATTGGTTGTTCAATTAAAACATGTATGAAGATTGAATTATGTAACTTTTTTGACTGACCATATACCTTTAGCTTGTGTCACTGGACCAGTGTCAATTTCTGTTTTTCTTCTTGACAGTTGCAATAACATAGACCAGATAGTCTCTTCTTTGTTGTCACATTAATACTCAAAAATAAAAGTTATCTTGACACCTCTGATGATAACTTTGACTGGATATCACCGGGAGTCACAGATGTCACTGTTTAATTTCTCTGAAAACACATTGTTTGAGCGCATACTGTCAGGTTGGTGACATCATCCAATAAGCCATGTTTGAGTTGTGTTTATATGTACTGTAACATGACCAATCATCTCTCGTAAAGAGAAATGTATTCTTAGAGATTAATAATAATTGAATTGAAGTTAAAGAGGCTTCAAGAGTTTCAGACCATTTAGGATAAAACTGTTTTTTGTGTGACAGCAGTGACAGTCTGACACAACACAATTTCCTCTTTGATTGTTAACCCGTCGCGTGTGCTCTCTGTACTGACTATGGATGACAACTGCAGCATATCAAAATGTTTACAGGCATAGTTTACCAGTTATGAGCCTTAAAGACGTCTACCAGTTTTGACACTTCATGGGTGTGGTAGATAACAACTAATGTGGAATGATTCACATGTGCTCCAGGATACACCTTCTCCGCCCCATCTTGGAATGCTTCACAGCCCGCAGACAAAGGAACCTGTTGTACATGCGAAAATATACTTACCAGTCGTTTCATGTATGCATGTGCTAGAAATTGGGAGTGGTGAGACTGCGAATTTCTCCTTCATAGGCAGCTTTAACTCCTCCGGCTGTGTCGACATGTACTGAAGTTGTCTGGGGTGAGACATAACTCAATGCCAACTGAACAAACAGAGCACACAAGAGAAGACAACACATGAACAGAACTTCAAAGACCTCAAAAGTTGAGTATGTTTCTTATTTTCTGAATACATTTCAATAGCTATCAGAATATTACAGTGGGAGTTTACCTGAAGCAGCAAGTTTATCAGTGTTTATACAAAGTTTCTTGGCCAAAGTACTATTTAGTAGCAACGGAATTTACAGATCTATGTAATGTGCGCCACAGTGCATTTGTATCAGCTTTGTGTAGGTCTGAGAAAATGGTTGTCATTATATGCGAGCTTAGAATAGTCGTCTAGTTTTACTCTTTACTTTCAGTATTAGTTTAATGTCCTAATTTGAATGTTTGTATTTGTAGGTGAATGTGTTTAGTGCATGTTTGCGTATCAGTCCAAATAGAAAATTCCAGGTAAAATGCAGTTGGACAGGATTGGCAAGGTGTGGCGGATCAGACACACTGAGTGAATAAGGGATGCAACTAGAAAAGAAAGTAAGGTTCCAGTGAAATGACAGCTTCATGTAGGAGTATGGCTATTACCAGTTTTCTTAGTTCTTGTTAACTCATGCACAACAGGTGAGATGTTGGGAGTATGTAGGAAAGAAATGTAATGCTAACAGGAAAGTAAGTCATCACAGATTTCATGTTTAATTTTAGCAGTCAATTTGGTCCACGTATCAAATGTCAGATTAGATGGTTAAATTACTGACCAACATGTCCAATTCTTAGTTTTTCCAGTTTGTTTTGCAATCAAAAGCCATGTGTGAACACACCTTTGCTTTTGATTGGTGGTTGTAGTTAGTATTGAATTACGTCCAGCTAGCCCATTTGACCCCTTCCTCTTTCATTCTCTCTTTCCAGCTATGAGTGAACACTTGGGAGGGAGTTACAATGGGCCCTCCCCCCCAGAGCTGAGACTTATTCTTTTGGGAAACATTGGATGTGGAAAGACGTCATCAGCGGACACTATCCTGGGCCAACTGTCCCCCGTCTCTCCCATTGCCTCTAGGAGCTGCCAGCAGCGACAGGGCGTCTCTGAGGGCAGGAGAGTAACCCTGGTGGAGGCACCGAGATGGTACTGGAGTGGTGGCAAGATGGAGGAAACTGTCAGTAAGGAGACGGAAAAAGCAATGGCGCTGGTAGCACCAGGCCCACATGCTATTCTGCTGCTGGTGCCTGTCAGCCAGTTCACAGAGGTTGGTTGTGGACTTGTTTTCCCCTTTAACTTGTGTTTTTTGTTTATTTATCATTTGCTCATGCAATCATCAATGTCATATTTTTAGTCATTTTAAGAGTAAAATACATGCTATTGCTTTATACTGCAGTGTTAATTAATATATACAGTATTCATTCATATTTGTAGGAGTACAATATGTTAGTATACAAAGTGTAGGATCTCTTACTATAATAAGTGGCAGTTGGCAGATCAGTGAACTATAATTCACTGGCAAATCCTAATATTAACCCCAGTTATTAATTTTTCTCCGGTGTTTCCAGATGGAGAGTCATGTGCCTGCAGAGCTAGAGAAGGTGTTTGGGGAGAAGGCTCTGGATCACACTGTAGTCCTGCTGACCTGTGGGGACTACTTGATGGGAAAAACAGTGGAGGTATTAGAGTTGTACAATCGATGTGTGTGATGTGCTGATATGTAAATGTGAAGTCCAGTTACTTTTAGTATTTTTAAAGTACTGCACTTTGCAGCGTCCAAAATTAATTGAATGAAAATGTGGGTATATTTTGGTAATGCCAAGTAAAAATATCAGCACTCAGGCTAACTGTAGTCTTTAACATTAACACGACAAATTCAATTCAGTTTTAGGCAGTAGGTGGCTTGCAATCATCAAGACGGCTTCAAAGGCAGAAATATCTGGAGAAAGCAACAGAAGGAGAGAAAAGAGGGGTTAGTTAGGAACAGTATGAGTTAAATTGCAACCTATTTATTGAGAATCTTTTTATTGAAAAGATGTAAATTGATATCTTTTTATAATTGTCCCTTTTAAAGCGCTGAGTTTGCATATTAAAAACTTGAGGTAATTGTTTTTAGTCAGATAATACATGATGCAGTTTCATGGCCAGTAAAAAAAATTTTGTTGTTGCCAATGGCAGATGAGCCAAATTGTTAATTTTGGACCGACCCTGTACTTAACAAGTTGACCTGTCTTGTGAAACACTGATACAAGAATAAAACTGACCTGTCTAAACTTTTTAGTTTGGGTTTTGTAAACTACTTTCAAACAGTGATGCATCATTTTGTGTAAACATGTAAATTTTGAGAAGAAACAGCTGCTCAGCTGCTGTTTATAAGAGCAGAAGAGAGACAGCCCATTTCCAATCTGAATTGTTTTCCACAGGAATACCTGCAGAGAGAGCACCCAGGCCTAAGGAAGATAATTGAGCTCTGTGGGGGGAGGTACCATATCATCAATAATCGGCAGCGACAGAACAGGGAACAGGTCCGTGAGCTGCTGGAGAAGGTGAGAAGTTGACGCAGAGAACAGTTAACAGAATAGCAAGTCAAGACAAGAGTTTGCACACACATTATCCAGTGTTTTTATACTGATTAGGGTGGGTATCTCACAATTTGGTTTTGGTGCAAACTCTGAAATGAAGCACAGTGGAGTTAGAGATTTTTGTGAAGCACTTTTTAACATTTTCAGAAGTGAAATTCTGTTTTATTGCACGTGTTGGAGCTCTTTGTTTTAGCTTTCTTGTCAGTTGTAGTTTTTCCCAGCACCACCCTGTTTCACACTCATGCAATCACACCCAGCTGTAGTCAAGAGCAGTATGCATTAATGACTAGGCAAATTACATTGTAACTTACTGGAGACCTGTCCAGGGTGTACCCCGCCTTTCGCCCGATGTCAGCTGGGATTGGCTCGATGAATGGATGGACATTGAACTTTGACTGACATGAGAATTTATTCCACATTGGAGATTAATGTTACACCTTTAATTCTAAATGTGAGTATGGGGGACATTATCTAACAATATTATTTGTTTATGCATTGATTTATGTAACAGGTGGATGATATGGTGCAGAAAAATGGAGTATACTATATGAAAACAAGCCAGGAGAGCGAGCTGGCGAAACGAGTGAAAGACAGAAAACAAGAACTTATGGAAAGTTACAGAGATCAAAAGGAGGAGAAAAGAGAGAAGGTTGCTTCAACGCACATCTCCAACACAGAAATACAGAGGAGTATCGTTAGAGGAGAGGAGTACAGCACCGCCCTGGACAGGTGGAGAAGAGAAGAGAGAGATGAGACGGATGGAAACGTGGGTGTGAGCCAGGTGTGTAACAGGCTTCATTCAACTCCAGCACCAGAGCCGCATAATGACAGGCAGTTGGCAAGGACGCCCAGTTTCAGACTAAATACAGGTAAACTGCAATAGATCTGGGTTCTGGATGTGGATGTTTTACAGCACAATGTCATGTAAAAAAAATAAAAAGAAGAAGAAAAATGAATGCGAGCGAAAAATGAACAGGACTCCTATTTATTGTTTTTGTAGAAGGAGCTATACTTTCACAAATGTCTGAGGCTAAAACATCTTCGAAAGTGATCACTACCTGTAAGTTACAGGACCTCACTGCTTCATATTATTATTATTATTATTATTATTATTACAGTTATGTCAAAGTGAAAGTTTGCTTCTGTGATGTTTGATGTTTAAAAGTTTGTCATTTCACTTTTATTAATAATTTATTAACTCAAAATTTCACTTCATTGTTTTCAGTTCACCACAGAATCAACAGCTTTGAAGAGCGATCCCCCGAGGCGTCTCCAACCTCCGCTCCTCATTCGCCCTTATTCTCTTCCCCTTCCTCACCAGCCTTCGCCTCCTCTCCCTTCTCCTCCTCCTCCTCTACCTCCTCATCCTCTCCGGAGCTGCGTCTGGTCCTGCTCGGCCGATCTGGAGCGGGGAAAAGCACAGCTGGCAATGACATACTGGGACGGAAGGAGTTTGAGTCACACCCAGAAAGCCTCAGAGCGATCACTCAGGAGTGTGAGAAAAAGAAAGCATTGGTTGGAGGAAGACGGGTAAACTAAGATGTTGTTTTTCTGGCTTGTTTTCATTTTCCACATATTCCACCATGTGTCATTGCCAAAACCCTCCGGATATCTTATCTTTGACACGCTCCTCTCTCACCTGTAGGTGGCGGTGGTGGATACTCCAGACTGGTTCAATTCAGATCGAGCTCAGGATGAGGTGCGAGCTCAGATCTCCTCATGTGTTGCTCTGTCTAGTCCAGGACCTCACGCCTTCCTCCTGTGCGTCCCCTTAGACCAGCTTGCAAAGACCGAGTTGCAGGCTCTCTGGGCCCTGGAGTCTGTTTTTGGCCCAGAGGCAGTCCAGAAACACACTCTGGTCCTCTTTACTTACGCAGATCGACTGAGGGAGAGCGGGAAGATGGAAAACAACAGCGTGGAGGCGTATATCGCTGGTCGGCGGGGGGATTTGTTAAAGCTTGTGGAGAAATGTGGGGACAGGTTTCATGTGATGGAGAAGGGAGGAGGTGGGAGGGAGAGGCAGAATGTGGTGGAGCTGCTGGAAAAGGTGGAGCAGACAGTGAAGGAAGCTGGAGGACAGTATTATTCTTGTCCTGCTTTTGAGGAGGCAGAGAACAGAGTAAGGCAGAGACAGGTAGAGATTGCAAGGCAGAGAAAGGAGGAAGAAGGACTAAGAAACGTTAGACAGCTCAGCTCGGAAAGGCGTGTACTTCATCCCTACATGCAGCCTGTGGCTGAAGCAGAGGAGGAAGTGAGAGAGGATGAGATTGAGAAAACAAGGGATGAGGCAGAGATGAGTGTAAGCACCATGAAGATCGAGAGCCTTCCTCCTGTTACACTTCCCAACATGTCCCCTTCACTTCTCCGTTCCATTATGGATAAAATGTCTAGTGCAAAGAATTTACCCAAGCTTTTGGCAGATAGCTCTATGTGGGTCGGTGAGGGAGCAGAGAAGGTGAAAAGTAGTTCAGTGTGGGAGACAGTCAGCAGTGGAGCACAAAATGTCCAGAAGATGGTGATTGATAGTTCACTGTGGGAGAAGGTGGGAGCTAGTGCCGGACACGTGTCCAAACTAGTAGGAGATAGAGTTCCCCAGGTAGTGGTGGATGGTTCTGCATGGGTGGGATCTGGAGCAAAGGCAGCAGCAGCAAGTCCTATGTGGGGAAAAGTAGGATCTGGGGCCATAACTGGAGCTAAACTAGTGGCTGGCAGGTCTGTGCAAGTTGGAGCTGGAATTGGTGCCGGTGCAAAGAAGGTAGCACAGAGCCCAGCGTGGGGCAAGGTGGGCTCTGGGGCCAAAGCAGGGGCCAAAATGGTGGCTGAGAGCTCAGTGTGGGAGAAAGTTGGGAATACTGCTAAACAGGTGCCCAAGATAGTCATAGGGGGTGCATTGTTGGGTCTGGTGCTTGGCGTGTTTTTGGGGGGGGTGATTGGTGGAGCTCTCGGTGCAGCTGCTGGATCTGCGGCAACTGAGATGGGCAGACGAAAGCTCAGCAATAAAAACACATTAGAAAACATAGATGAAGCTGCAAACAATGTAAATAGAACAGTGAACGATGGCGTGGTAAAACAAGGAGAAAAAGTATTGAAAACTGAGTGAATTGCTGAATTTATCTAAACTGTATGACATATGTAAATAAACATTTAATTCATGAATTAATAGTACCAGAAGTCTAGCAATATAGTCTAAATGAAAATACATTTTCAGATTTTAAACTCAGCTAAACTTGGTTGTATGATTGCACATTACAAACATTTAGGTTATTGTCTTATAAACTGTTTTCAAGATGTGTCAAATTCTCTAAGAAAACACAAATGCTGTGCCCTCACCATCTCTTCATATAAGCAGTAAATTCAAGGTGAATTAAAAACAAATGTTTTAAGTCATTTAGCAAGTTACATCGTTCATTTTGCACTATCTCCTCCTAGTTATGTAATCTTCCTCAGAGTTTAATAAAAAAAAGAAATTCAGTATAAAAATATTTTGTCTGTCTGTTTTTAGTGTTGTTGTATAAACAATTTAACATGTTTATCACCATTCTACACTGTTTTTGCATTTACTAAACTGCATTTAATATATATCCTCATTATCAGCAAGATAAAGCTGCTTTAGGTCGGGAAAACTTCCAGCATGTTTACTCCTCACATGGGAAATACACGTTTAGTCTGTACATGAAATAGAACTTCTGGTATTTCTGTGAGGTGTGACAAGTGGGTGTGACTCTGGGGGCAAGAGGGGCACAACGGAGGGGTGGAGGCAAGGCCATTATCTCCAAGTCCCAGGCTGGCCAGCATTACCCTGCTTGGCCTCATGTATCAGACGAAGGAGAGAATGTTTACCACCCCAGCAGTCCCGACCAATGTTAAAAGGTTTCATTTTCTTGACCAATATTGTGCATCACTGAAATATTTAATATATACTATGTACTGCAGATCTAGAAAAAAACACACATTAGTACAGTTTGCCATCTCCTCTAAACTGGGTGAGTAAGTGAATTCAGGAAAATGCTGTGATGTTTAGTTAATATCAGTCAATTCACCCTAGTCAGGGCACAGAAAAGAGAGAACATAAATTAAAAGTCTGTTCCTAATATTTTCACAGATGACTGTAACACAGTAAATAATAAAATCAGTGACTAAATTCCATTTAGCTGTTTCGATTTCAGGATCCAGGTATTGTGCATGTTTGCTTACTAGGACACTTAAACAGGACAAAGCTATCGTTAAAGCAGCAAGGCTCAATATTTCTATAATAACAATGTATTATATGCAATAATGTGTCCCGGCACTGATGAACCTAAAGACAATTATCACCTGGAACTGTAGTGAGCTTTAGCTCAACTTTACTGTTTTGGTTTAATCTCACCGCTCTCACAGTGTTGTTTTCAGCCGCTACAGTTTTTCAGTGACAAAACTCTACAAACCTGCTGTACACAATCTGTTCAGCACCATGCAGCAAATAGACACAGTTAGCAGCTAGCTGGTGAACATAGTGGAGCGTTTGGGAGCTAAAGAGCCAGATATTTTCCTCAGGAGCTGGTGGAGACCAAAAACAGAACTAAAAGAGAGTGAATATTGGACTTTCTTCAAGTGGCCAAAACCAGAATGAACTCTGAATGAATGCAACTGTTGCTCCGTTTGATGCGTAAATAAGCAACGGTTTGCTAACAAGTTCGCCATATCAACTCAAAAGGAGATGATAATGTATGTCAGTTTTGTGTTGACAACTTGTTCTCCCCAGGTGGACAAAAAATGTGTTACTGCTGGTTTATGTTATTAGTAGCAGTAGCGCTTTTATACTAGTCTACTACTATGGCAAGTCAAAATGTCTGCTGTGAAAAGGCCTATCCACTCCGGGCTATGCAAATGAGGCCCCTTCCACACTACTCCATTTTTGTTTAAAAACGGAGTTTGTAAACAAATATGATCTCTGCCCACACCAGCATTTTAGCTGCGTATCAGAGTTGATCTCTGTCTACATTAAAACGACTGAAAACGCACATCTAGTGGCCATTCACGTACACTGGGCATGCGCGTGCCTGGTGTAAACATGAAACAGATGGTCTTTTTCGTAGTTACAGAAGATTTGGCGAAAGAAAAAAGTACTACAGGTGAAGATTTTATTTTTCATGGCTCAATTACGAGCTGGGACTGTAACTGAATGTAACACAGGAGTTAAAAGCAGCTGTGGCAGCGGAAAACAGACTGGAAGTCGTCGCAAAGTAAATACGGTGACATACACAGTACAAGTATAGGCTATAAGTGTTATATTTGCATGGTACAAAATATTTAAATAAAAATACCAAATCAAAAACTCTGTCAGCAGCATTGTGGTTCTGCTTTGCATGATTAGTAAGACCCAGAGAGCCAAACATGAGCGTCTGCGTCATTGTTTCTAAAGTCCTCCGTTTTTGCCCGTCCGCACTAAAACGTTCTCCGGAGTTTCAAAACAAAAAACGGAGTCGGCAGCATTTTCAAACTTCTCTGTTTTAGGTCTTCATTTTTGCCATTTTAACGTGCAAACGTAGCAAAAGGTCTCAACAATTTTAAAACGAAACCGTGGGAGTGTGGATGGGGCCTGAGGCATCTGTGTAGTAGGAGCTTTGACTTGAGTTTTTAAAAAAAGCTGTATGAAACATGAATTTAAAGAGGCAAGAGGAAAAAGGAGAAAAATTTAAGAAAAGTAACATAAAGAACTGGAGTTCCTGGTAGGCTTTAAGATCTGTCACTCTGAGCTTTAACACACTCAGGTTTAGTCCTCCTTCACATGGTGCACGCTTGTGTTGCTAGTTAGCTAGAGGTAACACATGTATAATCAGCAGATTTACTGTTGTTTGTGATTAATAAACACGGACGTCCAGCAGTTAAATTTGCATTGATAAATCAAACATTTTTAGTTGAAAACACTCTAACAAACCTTTTTCATATTGACTTGTCATAGCAGGAAAAGCACAAGTGTAACACATTTCATTAACAATGGCACAGTTCCTTTAAGTGTCCCAGTAAGCCATGCCAAGATATGAGCCAGCATGCACAATATCAAAATGCTGGAACTTAAATGTCGTTTTAATGTTATCAATTACACCTTGCTTTTCCTGTGACAAGCCTAATGTCTGCTGTGAAAAAGGTTTATAGGTTTATCCTGTAATGCATCACACAGTGACACCAGGAGGCTTTTCATGAGATGATGTTGCAATAATATCTAATCCACAAATCATATAGCCTATTGTTAAATAACTCCCAGCAACGCATAAAATCACCTGTGTTGCTGAAAAAAAGCTAACTTTAGTGTGCACAGTTGCAGAATACCGCAGTAGGCTACCCCTTTAATTTGTGTGACCCCTGCCTCAGTCTGTAATCCTCTCTGTGGTTTAAGGGGAAAGCAGGGAGGGTACAGCCCGGTGCAGCAGAGGCAGCCGGAGCAGTGTTGTGAAAGCAGCTCTTCCTGTTGTGTGGGTGAACAGGGGTTCCCAGAGAATCCGGTTGGCTATATTCTTTTTCTGTTTTAGTTGCCACCCCACATGTCACCCATCACACACACACATACAGTGCCACCACCACCCCTCCACCAGGAAACTCATTGGCCGTCATTGAGACAGCACTAACTGTTGCCATTTCCTGGACACTTGATAGGGCTAAGCACGCAGGCGAGAGAGACACCAGCACCACTGCACAGCTGCAATTTACCCCCAAACTTCTCACTTATACAACCCCCACCACCATGCTGAACCCTCTCTCTAACCGCATCCCACATCCACCCTGCCCTTCCTCACACACGACCACAGAACTACAATTGTTGCTGTTGCATAAATGTTTTGCTAGTAACACATCCACCTGATTGCACACACACACACACACACACACACACACACACACATATATAGTACACACAAAAACATGCAGTGGTGGAATGTAACTAAGAGATCTACTTAAGTACTGTACTGTTACTTTCAGATTATTAATACAAAATATAAATTATAATTACACTTCCTGGCAGTGTATAGCCAGTAATATAATTTATATTATTCTGAATTGGGCCATTCTGCAAAATTACTTCTTTTACTTTTGGTACTTTAAGTATATTTTGATGCTAATACTTATATATTATTTATGCACTTATGTACTTACACGGTGTTATTCCTACTTTTACTTATGTAAAAGATCAAAGTACTTCTTTCACCACTGAAAACACATACTCTCCTCCCAAAATCTGCTGCCTGGGAAAATTCCAGCACTTCATGGGACAACATTTAAGTCCCCCCCCCCCTTTTTTTCCAGGGCTGGGATTGTCACTGTAATGTCAGCGAATGGTTATATTCAGCCTCAGGGTGTCACATCACTCACTATTTTAACAGGTGTTGTTTATGGCTCATCATTAATCTGTCACTCTAGTGAACAGGACAAACAAATAACATGGATTTTGGCTTTTTAGGCCCTACTCTATAATATGTGGTGACAAGTTCATTGTGTGGCTCTATGAACATATGGACATATGACTTATCTACATCAAATAAGCACTCACTTTCCAGTTGGTTCTTTCAAAACGCTGACCCAATAGCATGGCATTTATATGTTTATGTTTAAAGTCTGATGGCAATTGTGATCATCCCACACTGAGATTACATTTAGAGGTTGCACAAAT
Organism: Micropterus salmoides; assembly: GCF_014851395.1. Classification (NCBI taxonomy): domain Eukaryota; kingdom Metazoa; phylum Chordata; class Actinopteri; order Centrarchiformes; family Centrarchidae; genus Micropterus; species Micropterus salmoides. The sequence continues at coordinate 16,174,018 of NW_024040263.1, read as the reverse complement.
GTTCCCTAGACCTCTGACAAACATGGCAAAACATTTGGATGTGTTGAGAAATCGTGCTGACAGAGAGCAGTCTTTGGAGTGCAATAAGAGGATGTCAAATAAGGAACAGCAAACTAAAACACACTTTATTTCTGTCTGGTACAAGTGTGTCACAATGTCAGGGTGCGACCATCGACCCTGCTTCTCTGACAATAAGAACGGCAGCAACATTAAACACTGCAACTCCAATTCATGAATGCATGTCATGCACCTCTCTGCAGGAACAATAGAGCATGTTGCACTTTAGTTTACCATAACTGTACTGGGGCAATGCTGGTTATTTACATGTTATTTTAATTTGGACTGGAACAAAAAAAAATCAGCTTTTTTAGGCCTCTTATGAGAGATTTAACATGTTCATGGGTCTACAGAGGAGGAATGGAAGACCTTGAATTTCTTGACCAAGAAAGGATTATTAGATTTACACGTAGAAATCACCTATTTGTTGCTTCATGCCTCTCAACTTGCCCCAGAGCAGAGTTCAGTATTATGCTAAAATACAGAGCTTAACACTCAATGTTTGCACATGATGCAGAGACAACACAGAGACAGTTAAAATTACAAAATGCCACCAAAAATCCATTTCTTACTTATTCACACTACTTTTTGTATCTGGCGATGATTGTGTGTCCTGTCCAGTCTGTCAGTGTGACATTTAAATTCCCAGTGGCTGCACACCTCTTTGTTTGCTTTTGGTGTCACCGCTCATCATTTGTTGATGCCACCATTCTTATCTGACCCTTGACCTTTCCGAGAATGCCATGGGTCACCAAAGAGGTCTTTGCCCCAAAGCTTTCCTCACTGTCCGTGTCACCATAGCAACTGGATGTTGCTGGGGAGGCCAGAGCCGTGACTGAGTCAGTTGAGTCTCTGTCTCTGCGGACTGTTGCCAAGGCGGGATGGGCTGAGGATGGTGGAGCAGCATCGGACTGAGGAGGAGTGTTGCATTGAAAAAGGGGGTTCCTTTTATTGCCGTCCAACCCAATGGTGGTGCTTTCGTCCTCTGCTGAGTCCTCAGCTGAGTCCCCACTCTTGTCTTGTGCCTGGTCATTGAGCAGAGTGACCAAGAAATTGATGTACTTCACAGCCAGGCGGAGGATTTCATTTTTGCTGAGCTTCTTGTCAGGTGGGTGTGTGGGAATGAGTTTTCTCAGTTCAGAGAAAGCCCCGTTCACATTCTGCTGTCGCCAGCGCTCACGGCTGTTGGTGAAGACACGGCGAGCAATTTTCTGAGGAGGGCCTGTTGGACACATGTAAACACTGTCTGAGTGTGCAGAGCCTTAAAGGATATGAGAAGAAGTTGATTTATATTATTCTCATTGTCAACAAATGCCCCCCCCCCAAAAAAAAAACATCTAAAAACCCGTCAGTGAGCCGTGTTGTTGACACATTTTCATTAATTACGGTGAACATGGGCACTTTAGTTAAGCCCCCACAGACAATGTCCAGCTAGTGTAAATAGTGTAATAGAGCACCCAATGTGTATTACTCCACCGCAAAAAATAGTCCCCCAACAAATGCGCTTTTTACTCCTGTTTGAAAACTTTTTGCTAGAAATTACAGTGCCCTGGGTTGAAAAGGTTTGAGAACCACAGTGCTTATGGATGAATCAAAATAAGCATTCAAAAATTTTTTTAAAAATAACTATGTATCTATTTTTAACATTTAGCTTAAATCTCTAGTAAGAAGGACTGTAGATGGGGCTGAAAGCCACACACAGGGTAAGGAAGTAGGAAAGTACTGTGAGATGGACGGTTCTTTCTTAAGACTTGTTGACAATAAGACAAATGCAGAATATCAACAAACCTTAAAACTTTATATAGTAACCTTCATTCTCTGTGGTGTGGGCAGTAATTCCCGTCAATACAATTTAAAAAATGCAAACATTCACACACAGAATCTATGGCCATATCATTGTTGATGTCTGATCCTTTGTTTGGTCACACTGACACTCACATTCGTTAATCTCCATCTCAAAGTGTGACGAGGGTCTTCTCTTGATCCGGCTGTTGTTGATGACACCATAGTTTCCTCCTGAGGGACCCAGGTAAGAACTAGAGATAAAAACACAGCAAAATGTGGGAAAATGTGACGTTTTTGGAACTTCATTCACAATCAACCTAGAAATTAAAATGCAGCTCGATATACACAGTTTACAAACATGCTAGGTTTGTAAGTCTTGGAGAGTGGGTGGAGAAATCAAGAAGATTGTGGAAACCATTAAGTGAGGTGTGATTATGTTGGTGGCGTTGATTGAGTGTGCATGCAGAGTTTTAGTGTAGTCTCATTAAGTCTGGTTACTAGCTGATTCTACTTCAGGGGGATGAAATAGATCAATGTTTCCTGCTACAAAGAAAACCAGAGAGAAATGAGGAGAGGAAACCTTATTCCCAAACCTCCATGACAGATGGTGAAACCATAGATGTAGTCACTGTGAAAAAAAGTACGACTTTTTATATCTCCTCTGTTGCAGAAAGAGACTGTGTGGAAAATCCTTTTTGGAGTAAAGAATAGATGAACAGTAGGAGGCCTTTGATAACGTCTGCAAGTGAATGCCTTTCTTCATGAGTGTAAGCTCTGAGTTGCCAACTCTGCAATCCCAAAAAGAGCTTCAAGAGTTCTGTTTTGTAGCCTTTTATCAGTTCAACGACTAAATTTAGCTGCAATTAAAACTACATGTAAGTTTTTGGTACTAAATGCTCACAAGAAACATTCCATGATGCAACTTGTGTTAAGAAGCCAAATGTTCCGGTGAGAAAATTTAGGGTGAGAAATGTGAGTTCCCTTTATAACAGCACGCATCCTGCTGTCAATTTCGCATAACCGTGCAGCGCAGCCACAATTAATCACAATGGGAAGTCATGAAATCCCAGCAGTTGAGGTTTCATATGAAACAGAAACTTGGCATAGTTGCCAACAAAGTAGCATCATCATTCCTAGTAACATCTCAGGAAAGCGTATTGTGGTATGTGTGCATTGTGGAAAGGAAGGGAATGAGAATGCGGCATATATTAGTCTTTTATTTGATATAATGATTTCCTATAGAGGGCTGAAGTTATAAAATTTTCTGTAATTCAGACAAATAGGTTAAAATGCAACGTCCAGAATTATTTAACTTATCATGAAGCAGATATTCCAACAAAAAGATTATTTAATATAAAGTCTGCTAATAACATATATATATATATATCACAACATAAAAGTTGCAAGATTATTGACCCGATAAGAAAAATAACATAAAATTACATTGACTTTTCTCCACTCTTTGCCTTTTTTCTTGAGGAATAGATAGCTTTACCTCTTTAGGTCCCAAAACAGTATACAAATGAAACAATAAAGTAAAAAGTTTAGGAACAACAGTGGTTATGGATGAATCCAAATAAGCTAAATCTCACCTGGTGAAGAAGGGGTGTGCAGGCATGTAATGCTGAGGCAACAGGGGTCCTGGAGAGGGAGTTGAAGGCCCAACAGAACCTACAGGAGCTCCAGAAGCTGCAGGGCTGGCCACAGGCAAACAGGTTAGCTGACTGCGGCGGAGGTCCCCATGGGGCCCGTGTAGGAGATTGGGAATTGGGTGGAGGGCAGTCAAAGGGGTATTGGAGAGTGGGAGAAGGGGTTTGCTGTGACCGAGACTGATGACTGGAATGTGTGGAGGAAGAGGAGAGGGTGACGAGGACGTAGGGAAGGATGCATTGGAGGCTAGAGGTCGTAGAGGGCATGGGGAAGTTTTGGCTGGTGCCGGGAGGAGCGGGGGTGGAGAGGAAACAGTTGGGGACCCGTTGGCAGAAGCAGCGGGGCCAGCGGTGGTCGTTGGTCCTCCTCGCTTCTCCTCCTCCATGACAATGGGCTCAGGTGGCGAAGCTGTATCTGCGAGGTGAATGTTTAACGCCGTTGTCGTGGCAGTTGGAGACGGAATTGAGGCAGCTGTGGGGACATACGTGTGTCCCTTGTGCTCTTTCTTGTTAGCAAGGTGTGGGCTGCTGATAGCATCAGAGAAAGTCTTGTTCTGGAGGGGACTGTTCTGCTCAACAGAGGCACAGGATGGAGAGGAGGCGGAGGAAGAGGAGGAGGGACGAGGTAGGTCGGCTGGTGAGGCCGGTGGGCTGGTGGGGTTCAGCTTTTCCATCATGGTGGTGAAGTCTCTCGAGGGGAATCCCAGTCTGAGCCAAGCTCCTGTTACTCTCAGCTGCTTAGCGTGTGCTCTCAGTGTTAATGTGTGTCAGCGTGTCTTGTCCTTATGGTGTCTTTATATGTGTGTGAGAGTAACAATTGATCGTGTAAACCACCTGCCGCTTGTCCTACAGAGCCCTTTAAACCTCTCCTTGCTTATATGTGGCTTTTCCATATAGGCAACTTATAACCCTTTGTTTCGTTTTCCTTTGTTTTGCTTCCAGCAGAGGATGCAATATTGAGCAGATCTACCTCACTAAAAATGTAAATTTTCCTCTGGCCAACCGGAAATCCATCGGTTGCTCTTATGGTTGTGAGTCTTCTATGATTCTCGCCTCTGTTGGCTGTCTATCTAGAGTGTGAGTAAATATGAGCTGTATTCATTCCCGTTGAAGAAGCTGCCAGTGAAACAACAAGTCTTCATTTCTGTGTGTTGCAGTCCTTGCAGTCTTTAATGGACGACTATTTCTGTGGTATCGTCTCTGGGTGCAGTGTGGAGCCGGGGTGGTTGCTGTGGTCTGATTTGGAGTTGATTTTTCTCACAGTACATCCTGAGCAGCAAGTGGTAGGGTCTGAATGAGTCTCCGGTGGCTGCTCTTAATGAGTCTGTCCATCTATCTGTCTGTCTGTGTGTATTTTGAGGATGTGAGTCAAAGTCCTTTAAAGCATTCAAAATGTCCCAGACCGCTGAAGATTGGATTGATATCAAAGAGTCTGTTGAACAAAAGGAAAAGACAAAAAACTCACTGAGGATATTTGGTGTTTATTTAGTAAAAGGAATAAGACGTGAAAATGTGCTCAAAGGTCAAAATGTAATGAGGAGTTGGTGGTTTCCTTCAACTGGCAGTTTAAAAGCTGAATTTAATTAATGGAAATTTACAGATTAATCTGTAGTACAGCACTGATGGGGTATTAAAATGCTGGACATCAAGTGAATTAACTCTACATCTTCTATGAGGGACACATTTGCTTTCACTCTGCTCTGCAAGGCAGCTTGATCTCTCAGATTTTGCAATCGCAATTGTTCCTGTTTTGTCTTTTCTAGTGGTCATGACTTTATTTTGGACAGTTCCGTCTTTCACAATCATGTATGGACAACAGTCACAGGTAGTTTATCATGTAACTTTGCAGCAGTGTTGTTGTTTTTTTACTTTCATATAAAAATCTTGGTAAGAAGAACCCTTAGAGAAGTTTCACAGAAATAGAGTTACAGATGAATATTTAAAAGGTTTCAGTGTAAAAAAGCTTCCAGCTAAGATGATTCATCAACAAAGCTGTTGTGACTGCCCATATATTCTGTCGTAGTATAGATGATGCAGCATTTGATTCTGTGGCACACTTAATTGGAAATTTCTGAGCTAACGAGCTAATTGTTTGAATCAGTACCTCAAATTAAATATCAATAGTTAATTGTGATAAACCTTTATGCTTCCAGTATTTCACAAAAATATTATTAAATTGTTTAATTTCAATGGACTAGATTTTATGTTCTGTTGAATCAATTTATATAGTATTGCTTTATATTATTGTTTAAGCCAAATGCATAACATATTGTGTATTTAGTCACAAGAAATATAATTCAGCTTTCAACAGTAAGTTATTACAGTAAATAGCCCTCCAATAAACCATCTGACATGACTTGATATTAAATTTCTGTGATATGAAATTGTCTATTGAAATGTCTTTATCTATTTACAACCAAATAGCCAATTTTTTACTACCAGTCTTTATTAACAGAAACTAGACTATTTTACATAAGTTGCACACTGTATATGACACATGATACATCTGACAGAAACTCAAAACAGATGCTTTTATGTTACTGTTATTATTATTTTAAATAAATGTGAGAGGCGGTATACCATTCATGTACTACAGACAGCATAAAAACATGTAAATATATTAAATACTCACAGATACATTATGGCATCCAGTGTGGCAGGTCTGTCATGCAAAATCCATCAGAGTTCAAGTGATCTGTGAACGCACATGGTGTATCTCCTCAGTGTTTAACCTCCTCCTCCTCCCCCCTTCCTCCTCCTCCTCAGATCGCTCACACTCCACTGCAGCCTGTCAGTGTCTGTCTGTCAATCTTTAAGATCAAATTGGACTCAAACTGTCTGACACCACTTTAAACACTCCTCAGTCTCTTATAAAAATGAATAATTAGAAGAAGAAAAATCCTAAATGTTTACAAAGACATGAAGTCAGAAATAGACCGAAAGACAATAAAAACGCACTTATTTGTTTTTTGTTGTGAAGTTGCTCCTTTGAACAAAGACATGGAGATGGATGGTTTGAGTCTCTGCCGTCCCCCCGTCCATATGTCGGTCTCACCCCTCTCTCTCTCTCTCTCTCTCTCTCTCTCTCTCTCTCTCTCTCTCAGTCTCTCTCTTTCACTGTCCTGTCTGTCTCTTCCTACTCTCGCTGTCTTCGCCAAGAAGACACAATGCTCTAGTCGGTTGCCAGTCGGTGAGTGCTGGTATACTGGCAAATATGAGGTGGGAGAAAGAGCGAGAGAAGGGGGAGAGAGGGAGAGGGAGAGGGAACCATGTTGCAAGGAGAGTTTTCCGCTCCCTGCTGGACAAGAGGATGTGCTCAGTACAATATGGTGGCTGCTGATAAGAGCCTCAAAAGCTGCCTGTGGCCTGTAGATAAGGAACCTCCACCTCCCCTCCTCCCCCTCCACCACCAATACCTACACACACACAAACACGCGCACACACTTTTCATAACACATCTGTAACTCACACACACAAGCAGGTTCACACCCAAATGCATGTGTGCACACACATTAGACTGGTCAGTCTCAGACTCAGACTGAAGGGACCTGGACCGCTTCCAAGAAAATATCACAATATAATAAACAGACAATGGGGGACTGTACACACATGCACATTACTAATTAATGCACACACAGAGTGGATGTTCAGACATAGACATAGACAGAGTATCACCTAAAGTCTTTCTTAAAATGGCTGCTATTAATGATCATTTTTAAAAGCAATGAATGCCCATGTGAATGTACAGCAATATAAAAACACAAATATGTTAAATGTTTAATAATTTAGTAAAGGAGGTGGAGTTATCCTGTTTGTGTTTCCAGTAATCACTTAGTCTGTCAACAAAAAAAATATTAATAGTGAATTAACTATTTTGATAATAAATAAGAGTTGTTTCAGTCAAAACTCAAGGAAACACTAATTTTTTTCGTCTTTTCACGTAAATTAAATAAATTTAGGTTTTAGATTGTTGGCCATATAAAACAATCACTTTGGATTTCCAACATTTTAAAGGCTACAAAAACAATTAATCGTTTAAAACAAGAAAATAATCTGCAGATAATGAAAATCATTAGTTGCAGCTCTAAGTATGCAGTTATGCATACTTAGTATGCATAACTGCATTGTACAAACACAAACGATCTCTATTCACTGGGCTCCAGTCAGATTTTGGGATTGACTGTATGACATCAGAGCGCACCTGTGTCACTGATGACCAACACGCAAGTCATCATGGTAACTTTCCTCTCAGAGAGCTCCAAAACTTCCTTCCTAAATCTTTTCATTCTCCTCTGTGCTCACCCATTGCTGGTCCCTCCTTCCCAAAGTCTCTCTCTGTCTCTCAACCTCAGGGTCAACACCTCTTTTACGTTCCCTCTGTCATTTCCTTCTTAGACAGACTGAAACACAAACATTATAAAGGTTTTACTGTTACATGACCTTGGAGGTCCTGGGAAAGAAAGCAGTTTGCTGAGCAACTGCCCAACAAATCTGTCATCACCTTCATCATCCTCATCACCATCATTGTTATATATATATATATATATTTCATTGTTGTCATCAATACTATCATCGTCATCATCATCATCATCATCATCATCATCATCATCATCACCATTATAAAGAACAACTGACCTGGGGTCTGAATATGCTGAAGTAACACTAGTCTCAGTGCATTTAGAGTGCAGACAGTGTCATCTATTGGTCTGTCACACTCTTTTGCGTCCGGCAGCTGTGGTTCCAGTTGATCGCGCTCTGTGAGCCAGAATAACGTTGTAGTGGCACCGCTGTTCCTGCAGATGCTGCATGAATTTGCCTGCAACATATAAAAAGCTACACAAGGGACAGAGAGAAATCCTTAAGGGTTTAACTGTTACTGTGCTTTATATGCTCCTGGTATGAGGTACAAGATAGATGTATTTGTCATTTTACAACACAAGGTCACATTGTTGTATCATCAGCACACTTTTTGTTCTTTAAGGTAAAACATAACTTGAAAAATGCCTTTAAATTACATTAGTTTACTCATTTTTTAGAATTACTTTTGGATATACAGTATGTGCTGCTTGGGAATCTAGTAAAGAATAAAAATAAATACACTTTCAAAGTCAGGACAGAATGATGCTTTATTTGTAAATTGAATTTGTTTTTTTCTTTTTTACATATTTTTTTCTATTTTTTTCAGTGATTTACAATGCCATAGACAGACTTAACATTAAACTGAAATAAAATAGTTAAATTGCAATTTTTATGTAAATTGACTGTATTATAGTTTTATTTCTTACATTTTGGTTTGGGTGTATTTTTATGCATGAATGATGAATATTACACCCTTGAATTGTTCTATAATTACATTTTGTGTGATATTCACTGAAAATTCTTATTGGTGCCTGTATCATTTTCATCTTGAATTTTGGGTTCCTGGCACCTTTATGAAATTGTTAAATTGAAAAAAGAACACATAGTTGAGTTTGTGCTGAAAGAAAGTATACTGTGAACGTGAGGTAAAGATGGTTTATTAGTTGTTGAACAATGTAAAATAAATGCATAGAAAAACGACAACGATCAATTGAGAATGCAGTTTTAGTTGCAAAAGCCTTTTAATCGGTTTAACTTTGTGAAGGAGCTCCTTGCATTGTAAGGTGAGGCACATGAAACGCTGTGAGCCAGCAGACAACAAATCAGTGTACATTTTGGGTTTCCCCCATGTTACTGTAAAAGCCTGACTTCTCAGACAGTCACAGTTTTCTGGGCAGCTCCCTCAAAGGAGGAAAGAGACAGAAAACTCATTTAAGGCCCCGTGTGAACACCCAAACTGTAAATGGGGAATAATAATAGAAACAAACGATAACAGACAGCTTCCGCATTTCCCTCAAGTAGGAAGAAATCAAGAGAGGATTGTTTTAATCTCAGAGCCACTCTGTCACGCCCTCCTCCTGGCTGCCTCAAAATACTCAGCTCAATAAATGAGTGAAGTGTGTGGTGTGTGTGTGTGCGTGTGTGAGCCAGGTTCAAACTATTTGTTAAAATTCCTTAGAGACATCAGTAAAAATAAAGGTAAATGTCGCGTTATTGCTAATGTGTGCTGGTATTGTAACGCCCAAATGTCTGGTCAGTTTGTCCTTGAACACTTTGGCAAATTTGTTCTTGAAACTTTCAGGCCAATGAAGACTTTGAACTGAACTGAATCAATGTAAAGATTATCTGACTTTTTGTGTGTGTGTGTGTGTGTGTGTGTGTGTGTGTGTTTGTGTGTGAGAGTGTGACTGTGTGTGTGCACCTGCAGAAACAACATTGATCTTCTTGCTGGGCCAGTAAGCATGTGTGGGTGAGGAGTGGAAAATGAAAACCTTGTGGCCTATTTGTGGCCCAAACAAAATACCAGCTGTTAAATTGTAGTCCAGGAACTAAACCCAATCTGACATTTACAGTGTCCCAAAGTAACAGACATACTGTACCCACATTTCTTACATGGGTGGCAGAATTATGGATGGCATTTAAAGTTGAAAGTCTGCAGCAAAATTAATTATTTTCAATGGATTTGCTGTGATTTGTAGATGCCCTCGTGGCGTCATAAATAAATATGTGCATTTTATTAAATTGTTTAGAAGTCAACAGTGAGCAACTTTGATATGAACATTTAAGTTATTGAGCATTAGCATTAGCGTTAGCCATGACAGAGCTGATCTCTGGGTGGAAACAGAGTGCCAAAGAGTCCAAAATGAAGGAAGCCATCATAGCAGCTAATAAGCTGTTATTGTTGCACAACTTTTTATCAACCTCTTCTGGTGTAGAAATGTCTCCACTAAAGAGGCATGTTTTGCAGACAGTCATGAGACAGAAAATGATGCTAATATTTTGAAAAAACTGTGTCCCGTTACTGACGTGGCTAACGAGCTTTCCCACTGACAGTTCGCAAGCTTACCTTTTCAAAAAGCCTTCACTGAATGAAGTGATGTACCATCCCAGAAACAAAATGCCAGAACGTAGAAGAAAGAGGGGGATTACTGTGATTCACTAGCGCTAGCATGTCCATGGATGGCTAGCATGTTAGTGTTAGATTGCCTATTACAGTAGTTCACCAACTAGCCTTGAGAGTAGTCTTGGGTCAACAACCTTCTAGAAACAAATATTTCACAAAGATACATAGGTCAGGCCTTTAAAATGCCTTTTAAGTCAGACTGTTTAACTAATGCTAAGCTACTGGTCATACCAGACTGAGTAAGGCAGTAGTGGCAAAACCCCAAATAGTACTGACTTGAGTGAGGCTTAATTCCTTATGAATTAAACTTTTAATTTTAAAAAGAAACATTGTGTTATTTATTTTTTTAAAAGCTAAATAGTGAAAGTGATAGTCTCACTTTTGAATTTCTCAATGCACTATTTTCTGGACACAGATATATTTTTCATCTCCACAGAATAATGTGAGGTTTGAGTCATGAAAGTCATAGGAACATACACTGAGGATATACACACACATGCACATGCCCAAGAAAACACACACACACACTCCCCAAAGTGGGCTCCATGGCCACGTTTCCTCCACACCATGTAAACACTATTGTGTGCTGGGTGATAGGGATCGCTGGAACTTAATTGTTTGAGGCAATATTCGCAGTGCATTTCATGGAGAAAGTGACAAACAATGCTGCGAGCGCCGGCCGGGACAGACGCTCTCTCCCTCTCTCCCCCTCTGCTGCAACAGATGTCGACTCTGTTTATTTTTCCTAATTGTTCTGGAGACTGGCCATCCAATGACAGAAATCAACAACAAGAAGAGTTTCAGTTTATGCTGAAGATTTAGGACACAACATGAGGATGGGTAACCCTTATCCATTTGCATTAGCATGGGATAGATCTGATCCACGGCCTACATCTAGAAGGTCTTGGGTTTGAACCTTGGTAATGAAACGTGTCTGTATTTTCTCCCTATGTCTGTGGGTTCTCTCCAGGTGCTCTGGCTTCCTCCCATCTTTCAAAGACATGCAGGCTAGGTTAATTTGTGACTCTAAATTGCCCATAGGTGTGAGTGGTTGTTGTGTTGGCCCTGCAACAACTGCGACCTGTCCAGGTGTACCCCACCTTTCACCCGATGTCAGCTGGGATTTGGCTTCAGCCACCACCCCGCACAGGATAACAATGACGATGAGTGAGGGAGTGAGTGACTGAGTGAGTGAGTGAGAGATCTGATACATGTCGTCTGGTCTCAGCAGGTGTTTGAATAAACTACAGGTGTCAAAAGGAGCATGTTGCAATATTATTAACACTAAACAGATGAGAAGACAGAGAGCGTCTTAGAGCCATTGTAGGTGAAACAAATTAAAATAAATTTAATTAATATTCTGAGGGAAAAAAAATCTAAATTTCCAGATTAAAGTCATCCCACTACCCCTTTTACCTGAGAGAATGGTCAAGTTTTTTCTAATAAATTGTCTCTCACATTTAGAATAGAAGAAGAATAAGGATTATTGCTTTTTATGCAAAACACACAACACAAATTCAAAGTTCTCCAGCAACTAAGCATTGCATTCCTCTAACATTGTTGGACTTATGATGGACAGTTTAAAAAAGGATCAATTAAGAGATTTTTGTTTTTTATTCAGCACGTTACCCAAAATGCAACCATCAACAGTTCAGTTGGAGATTCTGTTATGCTAGCAGTGTTATACTAGAAGCAGCTAATATAGCCACGAGCAGGGATGAGGAGCAGGCTACAGAGGTCTGCTAAGCTCACTTCTTTCTCTCCAGGCGTATTTTTCTCATTTGCAAACTTTAGCCTCCCCAGATGACACTGACTCAAGTGACATCAATTGAGGTGGTTCATCAGATTCTATGAAACTCCCTTGTAAAGCCACAAAATGCTTTATATAACACATACTGTCTGCACACCTGTAAACAGACTTTGATTTATAACATCGGTGGAGTTCCCCTTTGAAAGAAACAATCATTTGTGAGTTGAGTGTTCGCTTCGTCTCAACAGATCAAAAGTTGACTAATTAGATCATCCTCATTACTGCCCTGTAACATTCAAGGCCCAAACTCTGTGCATTTTTTCCAACAACAAAAAAATTAGAAATAGGATTATTTGAAGGCCAAGTAGATAGCAAGGAACTTTATTTATATCTTGTCGCTGTATCAAAGTTCACGGTGATCCTGATTACTGTAACGGCACCTTGTACAGTGTCAGCCACATGTCCACGGTCACACATTGCTCCATTCCCAGGATGCACCTGGCCAGGAGCTAGCAGGCGGACGTGCGGGACAGCTGTTTCCTGTGCACACTTGGCAGAGTGGGGGGGGGGGGGGGGCTGTAGTAGGGGGAGAGGGGCGGGGAAAAGGGCGAAGGGGTGGAATAGGGTGTTTGGTGAGGCCTTTTCCAAACAGGATATATCTGCCACAGCTCCAGGTGTGAGGGTACCAACGCTATACATTTAAACTGATCGGAAAGAGGAGGTTTGGTTAAGAGATGATGGAGCCAAGTAGAGAAGGATAAGAAGAGAAGTCATAGAGAGAAAAAAGCAAGGAATGGTGGATAGACAGAGGGAGGAAGGAGAAAGGGCTCCTTTATTGTCTCCTGTCTCAGAATAGACTCACTCAGCTGGGAGGGAGGGAGCGGCCGGTGGGCTAATCAGAGCATAATGGGTTCAATCAATCGTTTCCTTGATTGCACACATACTGTAAGCTCAACGTCAACAGCTGAACAGGAGCCAGAAAAGCTGCACAACACTGTGTTTTCATGAGGTATTTAAATCAGGCACACATAAATGGCACAATGCTATGTTTTTATAGCTGCCAAAAAATACACAACAAGCCTATAGTGTTTAATGTATGTATATATAGGGTCAGTGAATGAAATATTGACTGATACTGAAGATAATGAAGTAAATATTGGCCTCTTTGACAATCATTTGGCCTAAAACAGTTTGTATTATACTTTACAAGCTTGATGCAGAATCTAATGAGACTTGTAATATTTTAGCTGAAGGTGTAAACAGACAGCCATTTTGACTTAAGAAGTTTGGGAGAAGGCTGAGATGCAACTAGTTGTTCATTTCATGGTTATTTTGAAGATTCAGATAAACATATAAAGTCTTTGTTATTCATTTTAAAACACAGAAAATTCAATCAGACATAAAGTGTGAGAGTAAAATGCAAAAAGTAAATCATCATGAATAAGTAAAAAAAAAACATTTTCCATTACATTACATTTTTGTAACTTTTATCAAATATAACAGAATACATCAATTAATAAAATCGTTAGTTTGATCATTAAAATTTAGTCTATTTTTTTCCCATTCCATTTGCTCCATTGCTAGTAATAGTAATATTATATGTCCTGTATAGAATATGTAGTGTAGATTGAAGGCAGTGTCCGTTTGAGTGCTGTGGTATTTGTTACAAATACAAACTTGCAAGAGTTTTATTATCATGCTTATGCGCTCTTAGGAACATATGAACAGAACTAATAAGATTTTGTACACATAATTTATTCTTGCTTGTTCACTTCCATTTGTCTGCATTTTATTGTTATTCAGGATAACAACTTCAGCAGTAATTGATTCTTCATTTGAGCATCTTCAGTGTAGAGCTGGGGAAGAGATGACACCGTTGAGAGCCAGCCCAGTAACTCTCAATGGGAGGACTGGTCCGACCTTCAGTCTGACCTTTGACTCCGAAGCGTCATCACCTGCGCTGGATTACGTGCAGAACTTTATGAGTGTAGTGTGGCTTTTCAGACAGCACCACATGCATGCACTTCCACTTTTGGCAACACAACTACAAATATTTTCATATGAGATGAGCACTGACAATAGCCTGCGTGAGTGTGTATGTGAGTTTATTTCACTGTTTGAGTGCCAAAGGTTTCTAATTGTGAATATGTGGATGGCTGAGTCTGTGCTTGAGATTGTCTAAGCATACATACATACAGTGTGTGTGTGTGTGTGTGTGTGTGCGTGCCCTCGGGTTACGATGACACTGCGTGGAACAACAGCGTATTGTGTCTTCCTCTCATATTTCTCATCATCAGCACTGCCGCCATCCAAATTCCACTGGTGTGTACATAACGTGGCGGAGGAGTTCGGCCCTGTTGTCAGCCCCCCATCCTGCAATAATAGGAAACACAGCATCGCTTTTCCACTTTCTCCCTCACTTTTCACTGCTAGTTCAAAATATGAGTTCCTGTTGGGAGCTCCCTCACTCTGGACTTGATTGTTTGTTTTGGATAAAAGCTACATGCAGTTTGCTTTTGTTGTACATTTTGTGCTGCTGTTTTTTGTAAAAGGGTGGAGGTCGGAATGCCATTTGTGATTTAGCAACCAACTGTTTTAAACATAAAGTGTAATTGCCAGTGTCCAAAACTCTGCCGGGTAATAAGGAACTAAATAACTGTATCTGTCATTATAATTGCTATTGAGTCATTCTAAAATTTGGGGGTTACCAAAAAAATCTCTATCTATCCAGGATTTTTTCAGTGAAATGAAAACTGTCTTTCTTATAAACACCTGACACATAGAGCCAAAATCATGGTTTTACAAATACTATGTCATAAGTTCTGTGTGTGGTTTTATGGATAAGTACTGTCTTTGTCTGGTTTTGGTAATAAAAACAAACAAACAAAAAAATGGCTAACCACCAGTCTTATGGTTTTACTATTTGATCATTACCAGACACAAAGACGTGTTCTGTTTTTATGAAAATGTTACAAAAACATGCATGCATGGAAGCAAAGATAGCAGGCCCCTTCAAACAACTTTCATGTTAAGGTACATTAAGCAATGTTTGATTAAGCACATGTGGCATATGTGACCATTTTGTTTCAAAGAAAAGAACACTTTCTTTTGTCCTGTCCTGTTTCCTTCGGTTCTCCACCACAGAATCTGAATAAATGGAGCAAAGGCCCAAATGTCAAAATCTATGATGATGTGGTACTATATGGCACTGTTTCTACTAATGATTTAAATACACATAATAGGTCAATAAACAGATTGCAAAGATTGCCCACATATTCACCAAAATATGAAAAGAGCACATGAGCTGAGTGTCCTTAGTGCTATGTTAAAGCTGCCCAGCTAAACCAGTCTAGTCTTTTGGCCACCGTCTGGCTACACTGGAGCAGTTGTGAGCGAAGATTCTTGCTCATGGACACCTCAGCAAATAACGAGGGAGGAATAAGTTCTGCTCTTTCATGTTCCTCTCCTCACCGGTCTGGGAAGTCTAGAGTATCCAGTTTTGAACCACCGAGCCTCTGTCACAAGCCTACAGACCACCATCTCTTCCTCACCCTAACCCTCTACAAAGGACTATTATTCTGTCCACATCATAAATATTAATCAGTGTAGGCTAAATAACAGAAACTCTAGTCAGAATAATACAATACAATTCAACAGCACCATAAACTACAGCCTCCTGAAGCATCATAAAGTTGCATCAACACCTCTCTAAAAACTGAACGTTGTAACCTTCACGAAGGTCGGATTTAGTGTGTTTTGGTCACCTCACCACTAGATGGCAACAAAGGCTAAATATTAAACTTGTGCAACTTCTAAACCACTTGCTTAATTTTTTGAAGGGACACTTTGTTAAATTTTTCTCTGTGTCTTGTCATAATGTGGCATGCATAAGCATCCACCATTATCCTTTTAATTATGTCATCTGTATTTATTATGAAAATGGGATACTAACTAAAGTCAAACCAACGTGTAAATCACATGTACAATTAAGAGGGCAAAAGTTGTCCTGCAAGATACAGAACACTGACAAGTGTAATATTGTTATCGTGCTAGACATTAGTGGTGCCACTTTAAGTTCTTTAATTTACAAAATGTGCATATAAGTTAAGATCTTAAGAGTCCACTGGGTGCTGTAGTACCTTTAATTCAACACAGTGAAACAGAATCTTCTCCATTTTTGACCCATGTGGAAAAAAACCCTTAAGATAACCAGCTTCAAATTAATATCAAGAAGTCTTTCTGAAAGAAAAAACAAAACACTTGTTTTCTGTCTATATTTCCATAAATCAACTGGTACTGTTTATGAATTGAGGATTGTTGGCAGGAATTTGATTATCATGCATATGCATTATCAGAAACATACAAACAGAATGTGTGCAAATAATTTATACTTGTTTGTTCATTTTTCATTGTTGCTTCTGTAAATGTAAGTACAGCTCTCCTTTTGTATACATATGACGTTGTTGTTGTAGTACGTACACACACACACACACACTTGCTCTCTCCTGGTGGGCCGCCACTGCACTGCTTGGTGTGTGGGTGGTCTGGGCCAGGTGAAGGAGAGAGGGTTTAACACCAGGCCTGCCTAAAGGAAAAAGAAGTACAGAGGGAGAGAAAACATGAGCTGGAGGAGAGATAGACATCTGTCCACCAGATGTGCTGTTTGGCATACAGAGGTGGTTTATGAAACAGAGAGAAGGGAATGAAAAGGCTTTTGGTCACGGGGCTCAGTGACAACTGGATGCCTTGTGACTGAAATAACATTCAGTCTCCTTCTCCTTTATGCTTTAACACTCTCTCTACTCTTTCCGTGTGTGTGTGTGTTTGCTCTGGTCATCTTGGTTATATACATAACACAAACACATCCACACACACACATGCAACTCACACTCTCTTTCCGTCTTCTCTTCCGTTCCCTGGAGGAACTTCTGCAGGCTGCCATTAGACAATATAAACCAGTGATGACCATCTGTCAAAACATGTCCAGTTACTGTGCATGTGTGTTTCAGGAAGGTGTTGATGAGAGGGAATGAGACAGGTTGAACTTGCACAAGAACAAAAGATTGGTTTTAGTACTTGAGTCTTGAACATTAAAAAATAAGTTGAGCACTTTATGTGGAAAGCCTTTTTCACCAATAAATACTCTTTTAGCATTTTTATTAGACTACATATTTATATTCGTTATTCTCATTTTATTTTATGTTTTATTGCACACTAGTCTTTTTAGCACAGCCTCAAGAGTATGCCATCCAAGATTTCACTGCACATATTGTGTGAGTGTGTGACACATAAAAAGAGCTCTCTGATTTTTCCATCCGTCCACCAGATGCCCTTGGACTTACTCCTAGGCCCCACTTTACACCTCACCTGGCTGCCCCACCCAATTACACACCTGTTCCCACTTCTCTTATTAGCCCTGCAGTACTAAGCTGGCAACCTTTTATCTGGAGCCCTGTCTGCCCAAATGCCTGATTATTTAGATTTTCTTCCTGACCCCTTGGTACGGATTGCCTGTTAAGACTGCCTTCACCTTTAACTGCCTACTTGCCTGTCAGCCATCACTTTAATATTAAGCAACAAACGTCTGCATTTGGGTCCTATCGCTGTCACTTAAATTCACTGGCTGTGACACAAATAACTTTAATGACTGAATAGTGTAGACCTGCTGTACAAGAAATCCTTGCCTTGTCATATTTTCAAAGTTCACTGTAATACTACTGCACTAAAACCACAGTGGAGAGTTGTACTCTGTGCAAAAAGGCAATGATTAGATACATTATATCTTTAATTGTAGTTGCTGTATAAATAAAAACAAGGAGCAAGACAGTTAGTTGTCAATAACACTGACACACACATAAATTAGCTATTTACATTGGTCTGCTGTGCATTCTGACCACACACACTTGATGGCTTAGTGTCAAATACACTGTTTACAAAAAACACACACACACACATATCAGAGTGTGTAAGACCCTACAATGCTCTGCACACAAAAACATATAAAGAAAAGAAAACAAACCTTTCCCCACATTTTTGTTACTGAATGTTGAGTTACTGTGTTAAAACTACTTAATAGGTTACAAATGACTCAAATTAAACATAGATATTTTTAATATTGTATTATTATTTTTTTTTTATTGTGATTAGTTGCACCCCACCTTCTAAAACTCACAGTATAAATATGTCAGGTTTTTCTGCACTCACATCGGAATGTTTGCAGTAAGATTTTTGCATTTGGCCAAAGACAAAAAAACACTACATAACACTTACACTTTGCTCCTCTGAGGTTCAGCCCCCCCCCCAGTTCCTATGGATTTGCTATTTCTTTCCTCCACAGCAAGTGTGTGTGTGTGGTTTACAGCTGTTTACACAGCTAACAGTGGGTGAGCCCTGTTCAACAAGCCCCACCTCTGGGATTGGGGTATTTTGAAGGCCTATAAACTGTGGATGAAAGCTGAAGCCAAATTACTAAAATTTAAAAGGATAAAGATGTGGCTTGTTACACAGCATGACATTAAAATCGCTCTCCTAAATGACAGAAAACAATCTGTATTTATGAGTTCCTGGCCATAGAACGTCATATAAAGTTGATCAGTTTGTGTTTGTACACGTCCTGTTTGCATTGAATCTTTTGCCCTTTCCACAGGTCTTTACCTGATCCCTCCTATTTCTCCCCGCTGGCCCAGTCGACCTCAGAGCTCGCTCTCACAACGAGATGCTAAGCTAGAACCAGCAAGCGTGGAAACGCAAACACACACAGGGATAACGGTAACTGAGACCTCAATCCATGTTTACTCCAGCTAAGCCGTGAGGGCGAGGTGTGTTACCTGGAACTGTTAAAACTGATTTTCGTTGATGCTCTTGTTATTGGGTACTATTAGGTTTTATCCCACTTGGCTCTTCAGTAGATGTTCTTCTAAAGCCAAGCAGTGAAAAGTGCCTTTCTCTCAGTTCTAGTTCTGGAGAAATAGATGCTGGAAAATAAAGTGCCTGGGTTCCTATTAAAAACTCAGTGTTATCTCATATAATTACTTGGATTCTGAATATAGAGAAGTTTATCAAAATGAGAAGTGTGTGTGGGCCAGTGTGGGTGTTTAGGGCCATGTGTGTAATTGTGTGGCTGCATATATCTGTCACAGTGCATGATGTATACTTTGCATTTGTGTTCTTTGTGGGAGCCTCAAACAAGGATAAAATGTCTCACAGTGATATCATATAAATCATATTTTGGCTCTGGGAGTGGACACTGTTGTAGCTAATAGTATCCTTTAACGAAATGTATGGGGTTGATTGTTCTTATGTAGTTTGTATAATGCTTTGGCAATATTGTTGTTACACATTCATGCCAATAAAGCTAATTTGAATTGAATTGTATCCACACTGTTCCAGCTGGGTAAAATGAAAAATACAGCTTTTTCAACATTTGACACAAAAAAGCAGAAATCTGTCCTCTCTGTTTTTACATCTCCAATTTACAGTAGTTCACATGGTGCTGTGCTCACAGGCAGCTGTTTCCTGGAGACAACTGACCCAGCCACAGTGCTACATGTGGGTTGAAGAGCGAACATGTAATTTTTCTGGTATGGATGAGGTGAGGAAGAAGATGTTTTAAGTCGAATTGCAAACATAACCTTTGTTATGACAAAAACAAAGAGCAAAACAGTAAAGCTATGGGCTGGACAGCTAAACAATGAGCTGAAACTAACTATGAAGCTCTATGAAGCCGAGGGGCTGCAGATTCAGCTGATTTTCTGTAGGTTCATCACTACCAGCGACATCTTTCACATTGTCACATTGTTTTCACATCGTCATTTGATACATTGTTACCATAGAAATATATATTATAGCCACTTTACATGAATTGTCCCTGGCAATTACTACTGCAACTTCCATGATAACTGTAGGGTAGATACAACCCCTCCTTCTGCAGCAGCTTATTACCACCCATATTTAAGTTTATTTAGGCTGGTAGCCGTTTGACAATAGCAATGGAGGAAGTCAGGTGACGTAGCGCAATAAAGTCGATGTAGGGAGGGGGTTCAAACAAACACAGAACCTTTACCCAGGAAACAGAGTTCGAGTCTGGTGTGAAATCAAGTCAACATTGACTAGTAACACCGTTACTAGGTGAGTTACTTCAGTATTTATTTTAACCCACACTACAATTCTTACCTAAACCTAACTAAGTAGTTTTGTTCCCTCACTCTAACCAAACTGTGACCTTAACCTTGTGACTTACAGTATGTAACATACTTAGGTCCCGTCCACCTGTTGCTAGACTGGTACTTTTCAGCAGTCATATATGTTGTTATATCAACCGATTTAGTTGTTTAGGTATGAGGACGTGTTGGACAGATACCTCACCTGCAAATGACTGGTTGAGGCAAAAAAAAAAACTCCCAAATAGGGCCAACATGAACATAATGTTAGATTGAATAATGCTAGGCTAGAAATCTGGGGCCTGTTTGACCATATTTGCAACATACAAGCTGCGATTTGCAACATGATATCAGTTTGTCGCACCAATTTTACATGTTTCACTAAACAAAACAAATACCATACTGTAAGACCCATGCAAGAGCATCCTCTATCCCTCTAGGACAACAATAATTGGTGAAACATGACGCTGCCACCACTCATAATCTGCATGATAAGACTGTAAGAAAACTCAAAGAAAAATATTACACGTCACATGCTCTCTCCCTGTTTAGCCTACCATCAACTCAAAGTCAGACATTTTATTTCTGTGTAAATGCAATTTGAGAGCAGCTTGTATAGTTTTATTATCTGTTTGCTTTGGCAGACAAATCAGAATAAAAGCAGAGTTCTGATTGAATCCTTGATCACTTATCATTTTGCTTTCATGCCACCTCATGAATCATTATTGCGGCTAGCATTAATAAATACTGAGCATTTCATTGAAGCATCCAGCGTGACAGACAGGATCTTCCGAACAGATGAGCGTCAGATTCAAAGCATGTATTACTGTAAATATAGCTGTCCATCAGCTTTCGCCAGCTTACACACACACACACACACACACACACGCAGCCTGGTTGAAACAGACTCCTCACATCGTTATCCCCCAATTCATCCTTCCTCACTCAAAACCAGGAAAGCTTGTATTTGTATCATCGGAAATCTGCTACAAATCTGGCAACCATATGCTGGGACATATTCAGCTTTCATGTCTTTCAACTTGGTCATTTTTTCAGTTTTATGAAAAGGTCTGCTTCTCTGCACATGTGTGCATCTCCCTTGTTTCATATTATTGTTTTTGAAGTGAATCCTAGCATTGTGTGGTTGCTGACAGTGCTCCATTTAGCGAGGCCTTCTGCTGCGTGAGTGAACGTTTGGGGATTATGGTTCAAAGAGGCCGTGCTGAGCTTGTGCAGATGACTCTGGCCTGCATATTCACTTATCTCTGTTGCAGGTTGTCAATAATTGGGAAATGTATTGTAGATTGGTTCCATATGCTGTTCCCTGGTTCTAACATTAATCTTATGTTGACCTTTAGTTGGATCACCAATTACTTTGAAGAGCACAGAAAACAGACCCAGCAGAGTCAGTTTATGAGACATGCAGTTAAGGGCAGATATAGTGCAAATATGAGCACAGAGGTGAATGAGCATACATTCACTGTCTTTGGCTGTATCAATATTTATTTATGCATTAGAGAGTCCTCCTGACTCTGACTGGTTGTTTCACTCGAGAGTGGTGGATTCTTGCAAACAGCATTACAAGCCAGGAGAAGCCAGAGTTACCTGATTTTTTCTCACGCACTACTGTCAGAGATAGTTGCAGTTTTAGCAAATATGACAAAAAGTTATTTTTAAAAGATTAATAGGTTTGTGTTGTCACTCCCCACTTCCTGCTAGATGCCAAATGTTGTACATATTGTATTCACATGATCCACTCCACGTGAGACGGCTGACAACAATGACGGCGATTGTTATTTTGATGGTGACCTGATTTGCTTGAACTTGTAACACCAGCATGATGCCACAGACAAAATGAACCAGAGAAAAAGGCAGCCAACTAAGAAAACAGAACTTCACGAACTACAAATGAGTGGAGGAAAGAGCGAGTGAGGGCAAAGGGGAGTGTGCTTTTATGAGCTGAGAGTCAACCAGGGTGGTCCTTAGCTGCATGCTCAGATGGGAGGCTTGTCAACACAACAGCAGAAAACATATAAGTCATCCCCTTCTTCAAATTTCTCCAACTGCGGCTGACATATTCAAAGCTGGCCAATTCAGTGGTGACTGGAGAGATCAACCCCAAGTTAGTCTGGCCAACGTGTCTGGCCCCGAGGACAGTGCTAGGCGCAGAAATGCGTTAGTTTCAATCAAATTCAAAACATGTTGAGGCTGTTTGTATTTGCTGATTCAGGTCTCCCACTTTATTTGCTAAAACTCCAGTTCAAACTAGACAGTTTGAATTTAATGGGAGCGGCTGATGTGTATATATTTGGAAAGAAATTAGAGTACAGATTTATTAGTTAGTCTTACCTAAAATATTCAAGAGTTATTAAGACAGAGCTCATTAAAGATCCCTCTACTCTTGTGTCCCTGGCTTGGGTTTCCAACACCTGTCAGCTCCAATTTTTTATGA